>NW_004567139.1:6447791-6466612 GCF_000260355.1 Condylura cristata | reverse complement strand
AAAAAAAAAAAAACCCTGGAGAATGGAATCCTTTGCCTGAAAGCATTGACAGTCTAATCCAGGGATTGGCAACCCTCAGCCCACAGGCCAAGCCCAGCCTTTTGCCCGTTTTCCTAAATTTTGTTAGAACACAGCCACACCCGTGCATGTGTACACTGTAGAGCCGCTTTGGCGCCTCCAGGCCACGTTGACATATGGCCTGGAAAACAGAAATCTTTCCTCTCTGGTTCGTCACAGAAAGTGGTTGCTGGCCTCTGGTCTAGTTATTGGATTGGCAGTGAATTGAGATGATGGCAGTTGTGTTTCAGCAGGTGTGGGCTTCCCTGCGCTTTCCTTAAAGTGAGCACCTAGCTCACCTAGCTCATTTGGGGGTGGGGAGCAGCACCAGGTTGGTGGGGACCTCTCTGTTTGCACAGTGTTTGCATAGGCATTAGTGCCTGCAAAGGAGAGGTGACAGCTGGCTGCCTGGGCGGGAGGGGGCTTCAGGGCTTGGCAGTGTGGGCAGAGTTGGAAGCTGTTTGTGGAAGGCCTTTGGCCTCCAGGCTGCAATGTGAAATCTGTGTGGTGAGGAAGGGCTGAAGATTCCTGAACCGGGCAATGGAAGCTGGACGCAGTTTTGTAAAAAGCAACGGTGTGTGTGTGTGTGTGTGTGTGTGTGTGCACGCGCGCGCGCGCGCACGCGCGTGCAGGGTCTCAGCAGGGGTGTGAAAGGAAGACGCGATGGCCAGAAGAGAAGGGAATGGGTGATGGAAGGGGAGGTGGAGAGAAAATGACCAGAGGAAACCAGGGAGGAAACAGCAGCAGCAAGGGAGAAGTGTCAGACAGGAAGACCCTGGCCAAGGTAGCGCCGGGGAGGCGAGCCAGAAGAGGGGGCGGGGGCACGGGTCAGCAGCTGTGGCAGCAGAGGCGGAGGGAGAGCCGGAGTGGAAAGGTGGAGCCAACGTCCCCCGCCAGGGCCAGGGAGGGGGTCGTGCACAAGGTCGTACACAAGGTCAAACGCCCATCTCAAGGGAGCAGGCTCAGATCCGCATTTCCTCCCTTTTTTTTTCCCTTTTCTTTTGTTTCCTTTTGGAAAGGTTGCCCCCTTCTTTTGGTTTTGTTGGGAGGTTGGGGGGCGGGGGTTCGGTTTAGGGGGGGCCTTGGGGGATCTTATTATGGCCGCCGCAGGGAGAGTTTGCAGAGGGGCGCCCCCTGCTCTTGCTGGGCAGAGCCTGTCTTCGCATCCCTCTTTCCCTGCTGGGCCCCTGGGCCATGGAGCAGACGTTCCTGGACACCAGTTCCCACTGCCTAGCTGTGTGGTCCAGGTCACTGAGCCCCCAGAAGCTCCCTTTCTTCACCATCCAACTCTTTCAGTAAGGAAAATTCACCTGCAGCCTGCCATCACACAGTAAGTGCTTAACACATGATCGTTTTGGTAGTATCATTGTCACATGTCACCTAATTGGTAGTGTCCAAGGATGGTAGAAGGGAACCAGCCATGCAGAGAACAAACTCAAGCGCAGATAGTTGTTCAGGGGACTGTATAAATAAACAACGGGGAGAAAAAGTCAGATATCAGGGCCTCCCTACTGGTGCAAGGGGTTAAGTCTCAACACTATGACGCTATCAGCAGCTGCTGCAGCAGGAGTTGGATCCCTGGCCAGGGAGTGACCCTCCGGGTCAGCAGACCTCTCCTGTCCTGCCCGCTGCTCCCCTCAGCAGTGTGTTTCAGTGGATCTGCCTATTCTGCTCCCCATTCTGTCTCTGGTGAATTCTCTCATGTTCCCACACCTATGACCTGCACCCCAACTCTTGGATGCATAAGTAAATAAAATAAATCCTTTAAAAAAGTCAGCTATCACTTGCAAGTTATAAATCTGTTTGAGATTCTTTCCCTCCTTGTGTGAATTAGCCCTGTTGCTGATCTGGCTGGCAGAAGGCCAGGCCGGGTGGCTAAAGCAGAGCTGCTGCTGGCCACTGGGAGAGCGGAGGGCCAGTGGCCATTTTCCTGGATGTGGGGCCACCTGTGGCTTCTGACCCCGGGTGGGCACCCTGGTGTGCCAGCTGGCAAGGTGGCAGCACTGTGAACCTCTCCTCCTGGCTTCCTCGGAAAGGGCGTGAGGGGAGCTGAGTTAACGAGAGGGTGGGACTGGGGTGATACCGTCCTTCCGTCCCGGTCGGGTGTCTGTGAGAGGAAGAGTGCTCTCCCTTGGGTGTGCGGAAGGGGTGACTTATTCTTCGTACCAAAGTGTGGAATTTGGGAGCATTTTGTGGGAGGAGAAGGGCTGGGAGACTAGGCAGCTATGTTCGTTCTTCCTCTGGAGATGGACATTGCTGGGGAGGATCCTGGGAATACTGAGATGTGAGAAAAATGTGGGCAGGCGGTGGGGTCCTCAACGGGTCTCAGTGTCTGAGCATGAATGTCTTAGGGTTCAGGATCCCTGGGGGCAGCCAGATGTCTCAAGAATCTTGGAGTGAATGAAGACACTGGTCAGACCATAAGATGTAGTGACTTGACTGGCTGTTCTGCTTCCTTTCTTACTTCAGAGTCCTCATCTCTCTCATAGTGACCAGGAAGGTGACCGTGATGCCCTCCAGCTGAGTGCTGGTGGGCAAGCAGGTGAAACAACGTGTGAAGTGTGTGTAGGGTCTGCCTGGCCCAGGGCAGGCGCTCTTGACCTGACGACCTTCATGCTTGCTTTTCTTCATACCATTGTCGTTCTTAGCAAGGAGAAGCAAATCAATTCTTTGGAATTTCTAAATAATGAAGAAAGGAATTCTCCAGCACAAACTAGTCAACCCTGGCTGCCATAACAGAATACCATAGACTGGGGAGTTTGAACGACACTCATTCATGGCTGACAGTTTTGCAGTCTGGAGGTCTGAGACGGGTCCCACACGGTCAGGGGGTGGTGGCCCCTTCCTGGCTCACAGACGGCCGCCCTCTGGGTGTCCTCACATGCAGATAGGAAAGTTCCTGTCTCTCTACCTCTTCTGACAAGGACACTGATCCTGTCAGACTTGGGCTCCATCCTCAGGACGTCACTTCATTTTCATGACCCCTCAAGGGTTCCATCTCCAAATTCCCTCTGGGGTTTCCACAGGTGAATTTTTCCAGGACACACTTCCGTAGTCCAACCTTTGCTCATAGGTGGGTGTTTATCATATGCCCACCAGGGGAGGGGCTGCCAGCTACCATCTTCACAGTCCTTAACCTTGTCCGGCTGTGCCCCAGAGCACTTCATCAAGGTTGACCTTGAGACACTTCCTTCCTTAGACCACATTCTCCGAGGAGCTGACAGCAGATGATGAGTTTGGGTGCCTGGCGTGCTGCTTCGGCTCAGACCAGAAGACATTGCAGTGAACTCTTTTTTTTTAGATTGTGAAATGTACTTTAAAACCCTCTATGCATGATGTTTTGATTGCGGTCATGTTGGTTTGCATCACTGTAGTGTGGGAATACAGGACCGCCTTCGGTGTCACTACCCCACTGCTCTCCCTCCAGAGCACGATCGTCCACCATCACCTGTCCACTGTGCTCCCGTGCACTCACCCTTCTTCTTTCCAGCTCCCTCTCCCCAAATAAACATTTCTTAAGGGGAATCCCTTCCCCGAGGGTCAAGGGTCCTTTTGTCGTCCTTGTCTATTGAGGAAAGAAGTCCAATCCCAACACCATCCTGGGTAACAAAATGGCGGACGGGCCTTTTTCAGGGGAAAGCTTAGGAGCCATCATCCCGACTGGCTGTGAGGCATTCCAGACAAATGCAGCCTCAAGTGCAAATAATATTTTCGGCTGTCTTTGGGAGGACAAAGCTTTAAGCATTGCAAATTCCTATTACTCCAATTTTCCCCTCCTGATTTTGCCCCCTTCATCAAAACACGAATGACTTCTGTTTGCCAGTTATCCCATCCTGGCGTAGCGCCATGGCTTCCTGGCAGATCTAAAACCTGGACAAAGAGCAAAGAGGGAGGATCTTATTTACGTCACACCAGTGCTTGCCCCAGGGTCACTGATTAGGGTCACATTGCGCCCACCTCAGCTGAACTATGACCAGCTGACCCCCTATGGGCTCCATTCCTGAGGTGGAAGGGCCTTTGGTCTAGAGTTCCAGAAGAGGAGGGCCAGTTGGGTCTCCTCTGTTGACATGGCACTGTGGATATCCTCAGGTGGGAAGGGGCCATGCCCGCGAGGCTCCTGGCTGCCGGGGGCGCCTGGGTCACTAAACTTGACTGCTGTGTGTGGACACGTCACCTGTTCTCTGAGTCTCCACTGGTGGTGCATGGCAGCCTCAGCCTGTGCTTCCTGAAGAAAGTGCTAGAAATGGGAGAAGTAAAAAAAAAAAAAAAAAAAACGATCACTATTTAAAAATGTAGGGGCATTTTAGGGAGCGTGCTTTAACCATGGGGAGCACAGGAATTTCCCTTCAGAGAAAATTCCCAAGTTTTCCAAAGACAAATCATGAGGTACTTGCAGCCCAGGGCGTATAAAAGTCCTTGGTAACCTGAAGAGAGGGTGCAGCAAGACTTCTGATTTGCAGAAGTGCGCTAGAATTAGACTACTGTAGAATGTGCTCGAGTGTCTTTTCTTCAACACGGTGGACTTTACTCATCCATCCTTGCATACATTTTTTCACCCAAATACTTTTAAGAAAGTACTTGTGCTAGGCATTCTCCCCGCTGAAGTTTCCAGAGGAAATAAGCAAGCAGAACTAACTTCTGCCCTTGGAGAATGTTCTTTTCCAAAGGGGAGACAGGTGCTATCCAAGTATGCAAATACACAATGTTGGGGCGCCGTGAAGGATGTGGAGCACAGGAAAGGAGGCAGGGCTACAGAGGGACACGGGGTGTTGGACAGGAGCCTGAAGGGGGAGCGGGTCGGGGACCTCTCCCAGGAGGCCCTCTCTGGGCAGGGCAGGTACCGAGGGCACCTGGAGCCGGGCGGCCGGCGGAAGCCCAGTGCGTCGTTGACCACGCGGAGGGCTGTGTGCGAGCGTGTTTCGTGCGCTGCTGGAGCAGATCGCCATCAGTGGAGCAAGACAGGGAGTTACTGTGTCCGGGCTCTGGAGGCCAGAAGCCCGGAAGTAAGGTGCCAGCGGGCCTGTGCTCCTGAAGGTCTTGGGGGGGCGGGTGGGGAGTCCTTACCTATCTCAGCCTTTGGTGACCTCACTCTTGGCTCTGCCTCCTTTTCCTCTTCTGGCTCTTGAGAGGACACCTGCCGGGCGGGGGTGGAGGCCTACCTGGCCACCGGGAGAGTCTCTTCTCTTCATCTGCAGGACCCATTTTCCAAATAAGGACACATTCATTGATTCTGAGGGTAGGAGGGGGACCTGTCTTTTGGGGGCCACCATTCAGAAAAATGTGCACCCTGGGAGGAATCATTTCAAAAGCAGGTTTTAAAAACAGATTTATTTTATTTATGCATCCAAGAATTGGAGTGTGTGGGAGTGAGAGGATTCATCAGAGTGGGGAGTAGAACAGGTGGGTCCATTGAAATCCACTGCTGAGGGGAGCAACGGGGAGACAGGAGAGGTCTGTCTGGGCCATGCGGGTCACTCCCTGACCGGGGAGTGGAGAGCTTGATGGTGCTGAGACTCACCCCTGCGCCCCAGGGAGCTCCTCACAGCAGGTTTTAAAGCAAAGTTAGACGTGGCCCCGGGCGAGCCCTGGTGCCCCCCACACGCAGCTCTGGCTGCCGTCTGCTGCGTCTAGGTGGTGATGGAGGAGTCGATGTGCATCCCGGAACTGCGTGTGCGCGCCCCGTGTCTGGCTGTCACCTGGCCGTGACAGCCACCGGCTGGCCTGGCAAGCCTATCTAGCCAGCCGGCTCCTCGTTCGACTTTATTCCTTGGGGGAGAATCATAGCAGTGATTCACAGCTGCGGGTCTCGGTGGAAGCGTCTCTCAGGACACGTGGCAGGTCTTCCTGAGCTGAGCGAACCCAGTTGGCTCCTAAGGAACAGAGCAGAGATGAGGTTGAAGCACAGGCTGGCATAGGGGGCAGGAGCGTTCCATGTGGGCATTTTACAACCCCAGGCAAGCATACTCCTTAGGCAGGAGCCCGGGGAAATTGCAGAAGTCAGCAGCTTGGGAAGCCGGGGCCTCTGGGAAGCCCCCAGAGGAGGTTTTGCTGCATCCAGCAGCTCTCTCTTGTGGAGATCCTCCTTGCTGGCTGCGCAGGCACCCCCGGCCGGCCGTGGCACGGAACCCACCTCCAGAGGGCAGCCACCCGCCCTCAGTCCTCACTGCTCGTCTTCCCCGTGGAGTCTGGCGAGAGGAAGGCTGAGGTGCTGCCTGAGTCGGTGGGTGTTTGCTCAAGTCTCTGCACCCCCAGCTGTTGCTCCAGGTGCTAAGTTAGACACTTGGTAATTAGCGGGGCTAATTTATTTAATCATGTTTGTACTGTGTTGCTTCTCCCAGTTGTTCTTCTTGCCCTGATCCTTCAGGTTTTCCTGGATCCACTCCCAGGTGTGTTTGTTGGAAGGTGGTGTTGAGGGAGCATGGGTGTTCATTGATGCCAGAGATTAGAGCAAGCTCCGGCTTGGTGGTGGCTTGGGGGAGGCTGGTCTCCTCTGCAGCCAGAGTTTCTCAGCCGTGGCACCTTTGAGATTTGGGGCCAGATCATTCTCTGGTGGGGTGCTGTCCTGTGGGCTCGGTAACGCCCTTTGGCTCCCACCCAGTAGACCCACGAGCGTTCTTCCACTCCAGGCACAAACACAAATCTGGGAGGTTGCCAGATACCCCCGGGGTGGGGGTTCGAGGCCCTTTTTGGATCATGGCACTGCCCCGGGCTGTGTTTACACTGGTGTTCTCAGATGAAATATTCTCCTTCCAAGCCCATGCAGTAGGTCGGGACGACAGACACCCCTTTCTAACCATGTCCACTGGTCCTCTTTGGGGATCACCTCTGATGTCACACACCGAAGCCCCCGGCCAAGGGAGAGGCTCATTTGGGGGTTCAGGACGATCAACCCCATCTCCTCCAACACAGCTTCTCTCAAACGAGCACAATCCTCATGCTATACAATGAAGAGAAAAAGAAAACTGAGCCGGAGAGAGGGACAGCAGGTGGTGGGGTGAGCGTCACCAGGAAGATAAACAGAACCAGAAAAGCCACTTCTGTGCTGAAGGTGAAAACTAAGCTTCCCGGCTGCTCACATGGAATCCATCCAACATGGCGGCCAAGCCGGGAGGGGAGGCCTTTGTAGTTCCTGTGCTGGCGACTCCGGCGCCAGCTCTCAGCCTCGCTGCTTAAAGGGCCATGTCAGATCCTTCAGAGCCTTGGCTTCCTTTCCCAGAGCTTGATTCATTTTGGGGTCCCCCCAGATGCCAATGTAGTACATTATGTGCCAATGGTACCTTGAATGTCTGGCAATTGAATGAAGATTGATCCACTCTGTAAAAGATTCCAGACAATCTGCAAAGAAGGGGAGGAGGAAAGGCAGACTGTGCAGTAGGAAAATGTTCAAGGAGCTGTAATATGTGCAGGAGTGTTTCTTTGTTATAAAACAGGTCTTGTATAGCTCCAGATAGCCTCCGTCTTCCAACATACCATCAATATCAAACACTCTGCTTGTGAGCTATCTTGCACTCTTTCCTTCATCACCCAGGAAAGCCAGGGTGCGTTTTTCACTCACAGCACCCTCCAGTTGGACTCCCGGATTTCTGCTGCTCCACGGCTGGGGCTTTTGAACTGGAAACACTGGCATGGAGAACCAGTAAGTGATTACATTTACATGTTAGGGGGGAAAAAACCTATTCATCTTAGGCATAAAAAATGAAGCCAAGGACTTATCTGGACAGATTTCATCCTCAAATGCCCAGTTCTGCCTTGATAAGTGCCTCCCTCTCGCCCCGAACAGGGTCTGTTCCCATGAATCCATTGGCCACGGCTCCCCCTCCCCCGACCTCATTGTAGTGCACTCTATTCGCTTTTGTTTCAAGCGAATGAGCACACAAAAAAGGGCCGCATTCCACTGGGCGCTCTTATTCAAACACAGCACGGCTGCCTCCTCTCAATTAAACAGGAGTCCACCCCCAGCCCCTTCTCTGCTATTTTCTCAGCATCTTAATCAGGGTCCTCGCCTGACTCTGGTCCCCAGGGCCACACGGACACCTGCTCAGGTAAATAAAGACCAACTTCAGCCCTTCCGGGCCTCGCTTTCTTCCCACACGCACGGAAACTTCAGAAGACTCTCAGAAGACATGAAGGAACATGTGGGAGAGGAAGGTCATGACAGCGGACCTGGGAGGAACCCAGGGCAAACCGGCCAGGGGTGTGGGATGACGTCTCCCTTACAAGGCGAGCCTGTTGCCTGGACGCTGGCTTTGCTGGGGCCTTGGTGTTTAGCTCTCATGGCCATGGTGTCTTTTTCTCCTGCCAAGGAATCAGAGACTCTGGAAACCTTGGCCTTGACTGCTGCTTCTGCTATAGAAGGCCATTTCATTCTCTCTGCTGTTTCCAGAATGCCCTGTGGTCGAATCTGTGGCTCAGCCTGTCCTGGTGGTCCAGAAATGCACCCTCATCCCTCGTGCCAGGATACACCACCTCCATCAGGGCCTTGCCCCCAAGCGGTGTTTGCAATGTTGGGAAATGTTTTTTGATCATAACTTAGGTGGGGGGACTGCTCCTTGCATCAGTGGGTAGCTGCCAGGGAGGCTGTTCCACACCCCTCAGCAGGCCGACAGTCCCTCAACGAGAAATTATCCAACCTAGACGGGCATTGGGGCCAAACTTGAGGAACCCTGGCAGAAAACCTTTCTGTTGTATTTGACAGACACTCTCAGGAAAAGAACCTCTCAGAAGGCCCTGGGCGGGGCTGACTAGATGGAAGCATATAAGTGATCAAATGAGGATCTCCTGACACTCCTGAGTGCCTGGTGGGCAGCCAGCTGAGAATAAGACGTGGGTGCAGCTGAATGCCCAAGAGCAGGCTGGGCAAGGTGGAAGGCAGCCTGAGCTGCATGGCCACTGCTTTCTGACTTGGGGGAAAGAGGTGTGGTTGCCTGGCTTGAGTCTCATTTTGTATGCTCTCGATCTCGCTCCCCCCACCGGGGGAGCAAAGCCCATTGAAATCCTGGTTGGGGCCCATTGCTTGATCCTGTAACTAGGTTAGAATAGCAAAGCTGTGTCTCCCGATGCAGCGAGGAAGCCGCCTTGCACAGAGAAGAACTAAGTGGATGCTCTCAATGGGGTCAGTCATCAGCTGCGTGTGCATCAAAATCCCTGGAGTGGAGAGAGAAAGGAAGGAAAAAGGCAGGGCTTGGCCTTGACATTTATTTGGGGTGAGGGGTGGGCTGGGGATTGTGTGGAGCCACCTGGTCTCACTTCTGTCTTCCCACTGGCCCCATGGGGACTGTGAGCTCACGGAGGCCCAGACTCTTAGGAACACACCTTTTACTTTTAGCAGGTGCAGTCAAGTGGTTCCAGGTGTGTCTTCCAGGGTGGAGCGTGACCTGGGCTATACGCAGAGAACCCTCTTTCCCAACATATGGGGCTCTGGAGCCTGAAGACCACAGCACAACCTTCACTCTGCTTCGGCCCCACCCTCCCAGAAGAAAGGCACCCTAGGGGAGCCCTCTGAGATCCCAGGCTCTGGGGAGTTTGCAAAAAAGTTCATGATGAAGTTACGGGTGATCTGGAGTCCGTCACGCCTGACAATTGCCTGCCCCACGCTCTTCTCCTTGTAGAGCCATTTCGAAGATTAAAAGGCATTTGGGGCCCGAAGGGAAGAAAATGTAATTCTGGGATGCTGAGGGGTGGGGAACCGCTCCTGTCATTGAAAAGAAAAATGGCACTAGCAGATTCAAGCTTATCTGATACTGTCCTTGTGTCATCTGAAACTTTTCAATATTTTAAGATTTATTTATTTATTCATAGGGAACTGGGGTACAGGCCAGAGGTGTGGATAGTGAGAGGATTCACCGGAGACAGAGCGGGGAGCAGAACAGGCAGATCGACGAAGTACACTGCTGAGGGGAGCAGCAGGCGGGTCAGGAGAGGTCTGCCGCACCATGTGATCTCCTCCGGGGCAGGCGGGAATCGAACTCATGCGGAAGTGGCTTAAGCTTCTTAGTGCTGTGCTTCTTTAACCCGCTGCGCCACCAGGAAGGGCCTTAAATATTTTATTTTACCCATGAATACTGGCATTTTTGCTCTTTAATGATTTTTTTGCTTAACCTAAACAGACACCTTTGGTAGGTGTAATTAAGAATAATTCTGGACTTGGCTAAGCAGGTCTGTCCCTGGTTGGGCAAGTCAGGAACCTCTCTGTACCCCAGTTCTCTCTCCACCAAGCACAATCCTTGGGACCTGGCAGAATTAGCACTAAGATCCAGGGATCGTCACTGAGGGGGCTCGGGAAAGTCTGACAGGTGTCTTTTATTAATTGCGTTCAATTATTTTCTTTAACTTTCCCTCAGGAAAGTGTAAGGCAGGAAACGTCACCAGCAGGTCATGTAACTTCTCAGCCTGTCCTCATTTTTTAACCTCCGACTTCCAGGATTCGAGTACTCTCTTTCTGGGAAAGACAAAAATTGGGTGGGAGCAGGGAAGGGTAGGAATTTGGAGTAATTATAGCGGTTGTCTAATGATGGATCCCAGCCCTTATTAGGCCACGAGCTGTGTGCAGGAGTGTAAATCACTTTCACCCTCCTTAAAGGGGTCCGGTCCCCCCTGTGCCTCTGCCATATATTGTCCATTACATTCTGATTTTCGCCAACGCTGGGATTATTCACCTTAATGCATTTCTTTCCCCAATCAAAGCCAGGTGGGAGCCCGGCAAAACCCACATCTGCCAGCACAGCCCTGCTGTCTGGGCAACTTCCTCTCCTGCCACCTTCCCTCTCCCTGCGTCCTGCTCTTTAACCAGCTGGCTCTGCCAGTAGCATTTCCCTGCATTGACGCCTCCTGTCCTTCAGAGGAGACAGCTCAGGCAGGAGAGGGAGAGCAAACACGGAGAGGAAGAGATTAGAAGGAAGGGAATGGCAGCCCATTAAAGAGAAATAAATTCTGCGGAGGGGAAACGAGCGGGCCCTCCCTGCGTATCTGTAAATCATCCTGTTTTATGGCCGGGATGTGGAGGGGGGCGGGCAGGCCCCATCACTGGGGTCGTTTCTCCTACTTACGTCTGTCTGAATTTTAGGATGCTCCATGAGAGAGCAGCTTCGAGCTGGAAACTTCTGGGGCTCCTCTCTTTAATTTATTGTTGTCATTATTACTCCAAGTCAGGAGCACGGTTGCTGAGGGAGAGTACTTGGGGGGGGGTTGGTTTATTAGAAAAACATGGTCAGTTCGTTGCTGCGCCTGGGTTCCTCGGGAATCCTGCGTCCTCGCCCCTGCGTGGCAGTGTGGATCCATGGGTGGGCATTTCATGGGTGGTTGGCGATGACCTTGCTTTGAGAAGGTGCGTTTTATAGGAAAGTTTACTTCAGACCCAGAGCTCACTGTACCCGAGCATCTTGACCCTGGCTCCTCTCCTTAGGGTTCCCTTGACCAGAAAGGCATCCTGAGAGGCAGAATTCACATCCCTGGGGGCATGAGGAGGGGAGGGCTGAGGAGGGCAGAGGTCCTGGCATGGGTGTGTTTACTTTTTACTTACACTCTATACTAAAATGGTGCTTGAGTTTGTCGCCAATATCTCAATCTGGATATTTCATAGGAAATGCTGAGGTCTGGCTTTACTTGACAAAGACGATCGTGGGACCTGAGCACCATGTTTCCATTGGTGAACCCCGGGGGTTTGCCAAGCACAGTCACCTCCCTGGCTCCCTCCCATCCTAATTCATTTTATGCTCAACCAGCTTCCCTCAGTTCTGTTTTCTGCCTGCTCCTTGAAGAAGCCTAACTTTGCCCCCTGCCTTAATTACCCACCGAAAAAAATGAGGCAGGGGATAAAACCCATGGGTGGAATTGGGGGACCTTGGGGTGCTGCGGGACACCACCTGCAAAGTGAATTTATTTATTGTTTATATTTTAAGATATATTTGTATATACAAGAAGTGGGGTACAGGCCAGAGGTACTGGGGTGAGAGGATTCCCCAGAGACAGAGTGGGGGGCAGAATAGGCAGATCTACTGAAATCCACTGCTGAGGGGAGCAGCGGGGAGACAGGAGAGGTCTGCTGCACTCTGTGGGTCACTCCCTGACTGGGAAACAAACTCCTGCTCCAGTGGCTGCGGACAGCTTCATAGCACTGTGCTTTAACCTGTTGCGCCACCAGGGAGGGCCTGGAAAGTGAACTTATTTGACAGATTCAGGTGTGTCGGCCAACAATGGGAATAGGTCACCTCCCCACCCCCCACCCCCCAGGAGCTGTGTGACCTTGGACAAGTCACTTCCTCTCCCCTTGTTGAAGAGGAACTGGTTGGAAAACTTCAGTAGTCTTTTTTAAAAGTAGCTATCTGTCCTTTGTGCAAACAAAAGTCTTACATAAAAGTCAAAATCCTGCAGGGCTGAACGCAGCAGCCCAGGGAATTGCATTGCCAGGAAGGGCGAGCCTGGGTTTCCTCAGCCCTTCCCCAAGGTCTCCAGGGACCAGCCTCTGCAGGGGGAGTCCTGCCGGCTGTGAGCAAAGCTGAGTTTTGCTGCCTGGTTGGTAAGTCATTTAGGACGTGTTCCAGTGGTCACTGTGTGAGCAAAGGAAGAGTATATTTCTGTATTTTCATAATATCCATGCTCATAAAAATACAAATGGTGCAAAATGTTTCTTCTACAATTAGAGGTGCAAGGTCTGGTTCTATCCTGGCTCTCAGGACGGCGGTCCAGCACAGCAAGCGCAATGGGGATGTACTAGCCGGAGGGTAGAGATCAGATCTAAGAGGTGGGTAGCCACGAGGAGGCCTTGAATTCGTATCACTTGCTTTGAAGGCCGAATTGGAAAGGGGAAGGAAAATGGGCATTTCTGGAGGAAGCTGGCTTTCTTGGGTCAGAGGTCAGCCGGGCTGGGCTCCCCAGGACTGGCAGGTGGTTGGGTGGGGCTGGAACAGAGGAGTTGTTGGGTTGGGCCAAAAAAGAAGGAGATTTCCACAGTCAGGTCTGGGAGTTTGCAGGACTTGGTAGGCTTTTCAGCTTGGTAGAGTTGACCTGCACCCTGGCAGCAAGCTAGGGAGGGAGAGCGGGCAGGTGAGCCAGAGCCCTGGAGGGCTGGCAACAGGGGTCTGGGCCTGGACCTCAGCAGTGATGGAGGAAAGGGGTGATGAGGCAGGTTACATCGGGGCGGTGAAATTGACAAGGAGGCCCCAAGGCTTATAAAGAAAGGAGACAGTTGCATCCAAAATGATGTCAGAAATGCAAGCCAGGGCCCTCCCTGGTGGCGCAGCGAGTCAGGACACAGCACTGCAAGCCGGCCACAGCCGCTTCAGTGCAAGTTCGATTCCCCGCCCCGGAGGTGACCCACATGGCGCGGGAGACCTCTCCTGGTCCACCCACTGCTCCCCTCAGCAGTGTACTTCGTAGATCTGCCTGTTCTGCCCCCCACTCTGTCTCTGGTGAAGATTCGCACCTCTGGCTTGTACCCCAATTCTGTATGCATAAATAGATACATCTTTTAAAAAGTAAATTAAAATGAAAAAAAAAAAGTAAGCCAAATCTAAACTCAAGGGAGAGAGACACCTTATAATTTGCACTCATCAGTTGTCTTTCCTGTGCCAAGAGCTGGGTGTCCTGAGTCGGCAGAAAAAAGGAGTGATGGCCGTGAGTTTCTGGAATTGCCTGAAAGCTGTATCTACGATGTAGTCTCCTTGGCCACTGGAGGTGGGAATTTGGAGTCGGGAAGGAAGGCCAGAAGGAGTGCTTCATTATTTGAACAGCGTTCAGTGGGTTCTTCTCTGCGCCAGGTAACACCACATCCTAGGTGTAAGGACCCGGGTGGGGTCTCGCTCCCTTGGGATGACTGGAGCGGGGAGGTTAAGGACAGAGAAGTCATGAGAGTGTGTGTGCTCAGGGTGCATCGTGACCCAGGGTCCGGCCCTCCACGGCATGGGGTACTGGGGAGCTGACGCATGCAAGTACATGCATCAGAAGGTGCAGGCTTGGTGGGGGAGCGCTGTGGGGGCCTGGGAGATGAGGAAGAGGAGCGGGGAGGGGATGGCAGACAGCAGGCACAGGAGGTAGCCGACCCCGCGGCCATGGCAGAGGAAGCGGAGCTTTACGATGGGCATGCGGACAGAGCAGGGGCAGAGCCTCATGGCGGTATTCACAGCACCGTTGTGCAGACCTGGCCTCAGGTCTTGTAAACGAATTGCCTGCATTGCTTGGTGGGGTTCTTCAAGCAGGAGTAGACACTGTTCAGGTCACTGTGTGGCAAGCCCGGCCTTTGTCCCATTTTGCAGATTGAGGTCCGGGGAGACAGGAGGTTTTCTGGCTGCTGGGGTGACTATCTTGCATCCTGGGGTGCTTATAGCCCTAAAAGCCACCGTCTGAGCTGCACTGGGCCTGCAAATCAAGCGTCTCTTCTGACACTCGGAGACCCTGGCCCTGGGTCCCGATGTGCCTGCGCTCTCCTGCCTTCTCTGTTCAGTCCTTACCGCCCCCTCTGGTCATCCCAGAGGGACACTTGCCACCCACCCGGCCTCCCTGCCCTGGCCTTCCAGGAGCAGACGCGAGAGCAGAGGGCCGTGGGTTAAAATGTGCATGGGGGTGGCAGGGGGCCCTGCGCGGTTCACACCAGCCCTCTGGGCCTCCTCGCCCGCGGAAAAGGCGACTGGGTTCCTCGGCCTTCGGTCTGAGCGGGTGAGGCCGGCGGTGGGCCCCTGCAGGTGTGGCTGGGCGGCGGTTTTATATGTTTGCCTGCACAGGTCACAGCTGATCTGGCAGGTAGGAACACGATCGAACCGTTCGGCTTGCACATGTGTGGTTGGGCAAAAGACAATCGCAGATGTTCCTGGAATTCCCAAACCGGATGCAAAATCGCTAGCAGGATGCAGAGAAAGGGGAAGGAGCCAAGTGCTTTCCATAATGAGAAGCTTGCCGCCGCCTGGCCGCCTCTCCCCTGAAGTCCCGAGCACTCGGGAGCCGCGTGTGTCTGCCCGGCCCTGCACTGCTCCAGCAGACGCCGTCTCGCTCTGTGCTGGGTTTAGGTCCAGGGCCCGTGGCTGCCCACCAGGTGTGGTGAGCCCAGCGGCGGCCAGGGAATGCGCTGCTACCCAGATGCGCCTCAGTGCCAGGGATGGAAAAGAAATTGGGCAGCGGGCCTCAAAGGAACCAGAGGCAGCGACCCAGCTCTCTCCCCTGCCACCAGGTTTTGAATGGAATTCTGTCTGGGTGGTGGCAGAAGCGGGGCTCGGCTCCGGGGTGTCTGCATCCCACCTGGAAGGCAGAGGCTGGCAGAGGAAGGGCAGGGTGGGTGCAGAGTGGGCGGGAGATTGAAACTAGGAATATTTGGGAGACCAGAGTGCTGCAGGCGGAGACCGGGGCTGGGGGGAGCCGGGAGGTGGGAGGCTGTGGAAGTGGAGCAGAACCTGCTTCTGGGGTTCTGCTACCTGGGGTAGGTTCGCTCAGGGGCTGTGAGCTCATTCATGCCTGGAGGTCAATGAGGGAGCCGATGCCTGCGGTGGGGGCCCGAGTGCCGCACCCCAGGACTGGGGTGTTCCTGGGGCTCCCTGGAGCTCTGTTTCACGCCGGCGTTGAAGGGGCGGTTGGTGCAGAAAGGAGATGGGCCTTCCTCTGGGGCTCTCAGGGGACGCGTTCTGAGCTGGCCATCCATTCCGAGGCTTCCCATCACCCCTTCCTCCTCGCCATTGTCTGCAGCCAGATTCCTTGGGTTCCTGTTTCTGCTGCAAGAATGTGATGCGTGCACTGTGCTGTCAAAATCCTCAGTTTCCTCATCAGCAAAAGCAGGCGTGACCTTGCCTCCCCTTGCGGGTGCAGGGCAGAGAGGTTACCCCGCACACCCTGTCTGGTGCCTTATCGTCACTCTATTTCTTTTCAAAAGAAAGTGCACGGTGAGTTTCTTGGCGATACTGGACAGGAGGCCGGAGGCTGGCAAGCCCATCCCTTGGACACAGACCAGCCCGCGGCCTGTTTTTGTGTAGCTTATGAGCTCCAAACCATTTTCACGTGAGAAAGTGAAACAGACCTTGAAGTAACACTTTTGGATACTTGAAGATGGAAAGTGAATGTCAGGGCCCGTAGCTACAGTTCCGTCGGGTCTGTGCTGTGGGCTTCTCTGCACACTGCAGATGCTGCCTTCAAGTGGTTGAGGCCGGGGAGGTGAGTTGGGGACGAAACAGCCAACAGGGAGCTCGTTTCAGAAGGTTGCCAGCCCCTGTTCTGGGTGATCAGGAGGGTGGGTGCAGGCTCCCCGAGCCCAGGCGACAGTCTTGCTGCTGGTTGGATTCTTGCCCTCGGCGCTAAGTGTTGCTACTTCAGCGTAAGAGAGGGGGAGTCAGGCCTGAGTGTGGCCGACCCACGTGATATTCATGCCCTTGTTTTCATAAACCATTTACCAGGCGACCAGGCCTTAAAAGTTTGCAGTGAGGTGCACTCCAAAGTGTCTGTAAGCAGGGAACCCTCAGGCTGATGATGCTCAGGATCAGTGGGACTCGGCTTGGGGGACAGGAGGGGTGGCAAGAGAGCAGGGGGGCCCTAGCACACATCTACCCCTCACCCCGCTTCCTGTGCATAAGAGGGGTCCCAGTGGTGCAAACAGTCTTGCTTGGGGGCTCCAATTTGCTTTTATCTGTCGAGGGTATTTGCCTGTGTAGATGGACAGCCAGGACACCCCAACATACAAAATCACAGGTCCCAGAAGAAGCCACGCTGGGGGGCTGCGGTCGAGAAGAGAGGCTGAGTGGGGTGGCGTGGGTGATTGCAAAACTGCGAGCTTTGAATTTTCCAAAGGGGTGGACGGCTTTGTGTCTTTGGCTATCTTCGCTCTGTTCACGGTGACCTCCTGCCCCGCTCCTGCCCGGGCAGAACCCGGCAGCGGGGCAGCCTGCGGGCTCAGCGGGGCCGGAAACCGTGAATCCAGGGGTGACCAGGCTGAAGGTGCGCGTGAGTCACGGCCGTGGGCCTCACAGAGGAGCTGCTCACACCTCCCCAGGGAGCGGTGTCTGGGAGACGTGACGTCGTCCCTGGAGTTACAGCGCGGTGGCCTCCGGGCAACTTGTTCCCGTGGCTGACACCCAGCTCCTCCAGGTGAAAAGCCCCAGGCCATCCAGATGGCGCCCTGAACTGTGTGCACACACATAGGATGTGTTTGTACATGTGTGTGCGTGTGTGTACACGTGTGTGGGCATGTTTAAAAGAACGAGTCCCCTCCCTCCTGGTTCCTCATTATTAGCACGCAAGCTGTCTCTGGCTGTGGAGGGTGCCGGGGCCCCTCGTTTGCCCCGTCACGGGGGAGGAGATGGCTCTGAAGGGTCCCTACCCCTCGCCCCTCCTGTGAACATGCTTCTCCAAGACTCACCCTGCACCGAATTCTGCCCCAAGCCCATGCTTTGCACGGATCACTCCCTGCGTAACCACGCAGCCTGGCGTGGACCCTGGAATCATGCGGTTGGAGGCAGTGGCCACCTTCAAGGATCTCAGAAAGGCCAGCAAGGCCTGGGCAGCCCTCTCCCAGGTCGGCTGGCCCCTCAGGCCTCTGGCTGTGGAGAGTGGTAACAGAGGGACCAGAGTGGCAGCCTCTCACGGGCGCCTGATAAACAGGCGGAGCAGAGTCCGCAGACGCCGGGTACCCGCTGAGTGTCCTCCTCAGTGGCTGCGCGGTGAAGTCTTCCTTTCTGTTTTCCTTAACATCTTTACTTCTCCTCCCTGCGTGCAATGCGCACGAAAGGCCGGAGCTTTGGCCCTGTTGTCTGGACGCCCAACCCAGAAAAAGTGAAATACACGGTCTCAGGAGGTAGCAGCCTGGGAGAAGAGGGACCCTGCGTGCCCCCTGGGCTCTGGTGCGCATCTGAAAGAGACACGGCGTGGGTGGCGCCCCCATGGGTGGTGTTTGCAGCACCTGCGTGGGCAGGTGTGGGGGCCCACACGCAAAAGCAGAGCCCCTTGAAGACAAGGGACACCAAGGGCGATGCCTCCCGGGGCGCTCCTGGGGTTCATCCCAGCAGGGCTGGTGAACGTGGCCAGCGGGTCTCGTTTTCTGCTTTAGGGGCCCTGCATCTTTCCTCAGACGCCGCGCTGGGGGCCTGGCCGCTGCAGATGCACAGGCAGGCTGGCCACCTGGAGGGCACGCCCAGCATGACCACCCTGCCCAGCGGAGGCGGTGGGAGTGTCTGCCTGCCACGCGAGCTGCAGTTACCGAATCCTTGGAAACCACTGTTTTTCTTAATCGCAAACTCCACACTCTGTTCCCTTCCTGCCATGTACTTTCTGAAATGAAAACGGGGACCCAGTGAATGCCCGGGTCGGGCAATTGGAAGCTCTGGGGATGGGACCGATGGAGTTTCTTTGTGGGGGGCTGCTGTGGGCTGTGGCTCGGCCTCTTCTGGTTCCGTCCATCTTGGGTCGGGTATGAAACGCTGGTTGGGTCCTTGTTTTCTGAAGATGCACCGAGGGGTTAAGGCTGGATGCAGGTGGGTTTCTCCCCTCCTGGCACTGCCACCTGGACATTGCCATGGGGATAATCCTCCCTGAAACAAAAATAAAGGGCAGAACCGGTTGGACAGAAAGTGGCTGCAGACTCTCCTGTGGAGACTGAGGAGAGGGCCAGATTGTCGACCCAGTTCAGACCCAGAGGACGGGGTGACCGACAGGGACGGGCCAGGGGCTAAGGATCCACCCAGGCACACCTGGAGAAGCTTCCCCTTGGCTCTTTCAGGGGTCTGCTGGGGCTATCTTCTCTCTGCAGCCCGCAGCCTCGGCCAGTGACCCTCTGCTCTTGCAAGAGGAGAACATCAATC
>NW_004567139.1:6420253-6447626 GCF_000260355.1 Condylura cristata | reverse complement strand
GAGGTTTGGGCTTCTTGAAAAGCCCTAGGGTTTAACAAGGCAGGTTTTGCTATGTCAGCAAGGAGAACCGGTTTGGAGCTTTGGAGGCCAAGATCTAAGACGGCTAAGGGAAGAGGTGGATCGTATTCTTTGCAGAAAAAGCGTGTTTCCTCATTCTCTCAATGAAGAAGTGAAACTGGCTGCTGGTGGATCTAAGGTGACCTCTCAGGGACGTTGACGTTGCTCAGAGTCTTCTGTGGAATGTTCTAGAAGGGTTGGTAGATTAAAACAGAAGATGATGTTGGCTCCCAGGATCATCCCTACAGGGGCACAGACAATGACCCAGAAGCTTTTCACTGGCTTCTCTGGAGTTTCTAGAAAGAAAAGAAAAAGATGACGAGCAGAGGGGTGGTTTTGCACAGGACTACCCTGGAGGCAGGGAGAGGTGGGCTGTGGACCTAGCTGACCTGGCAGTTTCCCTGGCCCTCAAGGGTGACATCACAACATTGCTGGGTGACACGCACACATGGATGGCTCCCTTGACAGATGACCCCTGAGTGAGTGCTGAGTGCAGGTTCTGGACTACCCAGACAGGACATTTGCCTTCTTCCATGCTGGAGAGAAAGCAGGCCATAAAAGGCCCTTGGCTCTTTCAGAGGTCTGCTGGGGTTATCTTCTCTCTGCAGCCCGCAGCCTCCAGAGTGATGAAGACAGAGGTCGAGAGGGGTCAGGATGGAGAGTTCAGGAGCACGTGCAGGAAGGAGGACCCAGGAGATCATCAGGCAGATGGGGGAGCGTGTTCTAGCCAGGGGAGTAGACCATGGCTGTCAGGCCCCCACTGCTGGCCTCTTGTCTTTGCAAATCAGTACCCCACCCAGCCTTGCTGGGCTTGTGTGGGGCTCTGTCCTCACTGGTGGCCAGAATGGTGTCCAGGGGGAGGGGGCCTTCATCTGCAGAGGCTGAGCAGTGTCTGCTTGGACAGAGAGCATTTGCCAAGCCCTGAGCTGGGCACGAGGCCAGGCCACATGCATGCACTGCTCCGTGTGACGGGCCCCCAGCCCCCCACACGAGAGCCAGCTCCTCAGTGACCTCCCTCGCCTGCTTTGCCTCTGAGAGGTCCCAGGACTTGAGTCCTTTTTTCTGCCAGGACAGGCAGGGAGCAGTGGGTGGTCTGCTGGACATGTGAAGCAGGCTGGAGACCAGGCTCCTTCCCTCCCGTCGGCTGTTGGCTCCTTCGGGGCAGACCGGGCTGGCGCGGGCTCCCTTAGGGCTGTGACAGTATAGGCCCAGGGGATGTTGGCGATGGGGTCGGATGGGGTTCTGGACCTCCATATTGTCACTGGCCCAGAATACAGGTTTTTAAAAACTTTTTTTTTAATCAAGTTTCACCTTCCTTCAGTGTCCCCCAATCTCTACTGGACCCCTTCCTTCTAGGTCTGGGTCTGGCAAAGCCCTGGACTTACTGGGAACACAGATGTGTTTTTTTTGTTTGTTTTTTTATAACAGTTTATTTTTACATCATTTTGTACATTTTTTTTCCCTTCTCAATTGTAATCCCCGCAGGTTTCCTATCACCATGTCCCAAATCACCCGTGTGCCAACACCATAATCCCATGCACTTCCCTCCCCACCCCCCCATTTTTGATCCCATTCCCCACTCCACCCCCGCAAAATGTCTCTGATATATGGCTGTTCATTATTCTTGTTGTTTTCTTGCCTGATGCATTATACTCCTGCTATGAGTGAAACCATCCGGTATTTTTCTTTCTCTTTCTGGCTTATCTCACTCAGCATGATCTTTTCCAGCTCCATCCAAGTTGCTGCAAAAGACATGTGTTTCTCTTTTTTGGTTGCTGAGTAATATTCCATTGTATATATGTACCACATCTTTTTTATCCAGTCATCTACTTTTGGGCATTTGGGCTGCTTCCATGTTTTTCCGATTGTAAATAAAGCAGCAATAAACATGGGGGTGCAGGTATCTTTTTCAATCAGGGAACACAGATGCTTTTTGAAGAAAGATGTCACCTCCCGTCAAGTTCTTCTTCTTCTTTTTCTTTTTTGTTACAGGTTGTTTTTAATTTATTTATTCATACAAGAACTAGGGTACAGGCCAGAGGTGGGGGTGGTGGTGGTGAGAAGATGCACCAGAGAGAGAGCGGGGAGCAGATCAGGGGGATCCACTGAAATCCACTGCTGAGGGGAGCAGTGGGGAGACAGGAGAGGTCTGCTGCGCCCTGTGGGTCACTCCCTGGCTGGTAATAGCCTCGAAACACTGAAACAACCCCTGCACCACTAGGGCGGCCCTCCCGTCAAGTTCTAAGCAAAGGAGAAATGTGTTACTGCAACAATCATTTACATTCTAAAGCCAAACAGAGATGAGTTCAGAAATGATTTTTTGCTGATGTTTTTGGAAGGGTCTGTCCGACTCGAATAGGCCACCCGCTGGTAAAGCCACGGGCAGGGGTGACCGGGGCAGGGAACAGCAGAGGGACGGGCAGGAGAGCGTGTCTGCTTGGGTCGGGAGGCTCGGCTGGCCTGTGGCTTCTTCCCTGCACCCCTCACCCCTCAGCAGGGCCCCCGCTCAGATCTGCAGGGCCAGCCCCCGGGAGAGGGCAGGGTGTCTGGGCGTCTGTCCTCTAGCGACATGGGAGTGTGGGGACTCTCTAGTCCCTCCAGTTTACCAAGGTTGTGAGTATTAACGTTGACCGGATGGATCCGGCTTTGGGGAGAGTCTGTGGGTGCACAGTGAGCCGCCCCTCTGTCTGGGCTGCAGAGAACGGCCTGGCCCCGGGTGGTCAGTCCTGCCCTTGCAGTCTGTGGCCAGGCTGGCCCCTTGTCGCCTTGCCCTATATGTCCGCGGTGCAGGCCTCAGCCAGTGCCCCGCTGTGGATCAGCCTCTGCCTCTGGCTGTCCCCTGTGGATGCCACCGGTAGGCACGGACACCCCTTCATGAGGCCCAGGGCGTCTGTCTCAGGGGGTGCTGGGAGCTCAGGGGCCAGACCTTCGCTTTGGGTCTGGCTGGTCCTTCAAGGGCGCGCTCAGGACATATCAGGAATCCTGATCTGTCCACCGATTTGATGGCCTGCGCCAGCGTGGCCGTGCGGACCCCTCGCTCAGAGTCAGCGCTGGCTTCCGCTGACAGCGAGTCTCCGTGCCGGGACGCCTCGGCCTTGTGCGGGTGGACGCAGGTGGCCGTGACAGCAGCTCCTCCAGGCTTTGGGGCTGACCGGACGGAGGAGCCCTCAGTCCCTCGGTGTCCAGGTGTGTGACCTCAGCACCGTCGCCTGAATGGGGGAGGGGTGACGGAAGCCCGCCGGGGCCCCTCCCACCCCGCCACCCCACCCCAGGGCTTCGGGGCTGCCAGCCCCTGCTGCCCATGCGTCTCGGGGGTCTTCTCCGTTCGCGGTTTTGGGAACCCCTTTGCTGAGTTCCGGCCTCGTGTGAGACAGCAAGGCAGTTAGGGCAGACTGACACCAGATCTTCAAAAGTAGCCTCTTTCTCCTGGCACCTGTTTAATTGAGTCTTAACTCGGGGTGAACCGGGAAGTCGGGCCCTTTAACTTCCTTGTGATCTTGGGAAGACGGAGGTGCGGCTGTAAATGCTGGCCACGAGGTGGGGGGCTTGCTGGGGAGCCCCAGGACAGCCCAGTGGCCGCCACCCCCGGCGCCTCTGCTGGGGCTCGAGCGCCCGCCCGGCGCTGGGCAGGGGCTGATGGAAGGACTCCCCGCTCCTGCTGGGGAAGGAGAGGGTGCTGGCTGCCAGTGCAACTTTTAACGATTTTTCTTACAGAGCATTGCTGCTCTGCTGTTTGCACATTGAAAGCGGCCCATTCAGAAGCCTCTGCCTCATGTTTTGAGTATTACGGCCGTGACATTTTCTTTAGCTGTGTATTTCCAGGCATGGGGCAGCGTTGGAAAAAATTAATCGCGGAGGAGACCTCGCCCTACAGGCCAGTTCTGTTACAGGTCGAGTCTGCCTGGAACATCAGGGCCGCCTCACTCCCTCCGTTGGAAGACGGAGCCTGGAGATTTCAGAAGGCCCTTTGGGGCCGCCAAGCCTGTCTGCTTCATGTGTTGGGAAGGGCTTCTCTGACTCAGGTGTTCCCAGGGGACCTATTCTAATTTATTGAACTGTTTGAATTATTTGAAAGAACGAACTGATTTAAAAGCCGTGGTCCTCAGTCGAGGGAGGGGTTGTCCTGGGGGCTTTTGGGTTATCACCGCTGGGTGCCGGGGGGCTCCTGGCCCTGAGTGGGAGGCTTGGCTATACACCCTGCGAGGTACAGGGCATCCCCCAGCACAGAGAACCCTCTCGCCCCAATGCCGGCAGGACCATAGTCACCACTGATTTAAAGATGTGTGATTTTTCCACGCAAGCTAGTGAACCAAACGCTTCCTCATACATCCAAAGTAAAGAACCATCGAAATCATAACCGTCTTTATGAATCTAGGGTAGACGCTAACGTCCGCCGAGCGTCTGCCTTGAGGTTATCTGTCTCAAGGGCAGTTAGCCCACGGAGGGGTGTCGCCGCCCTGGCGGCGCCCCAGAACAACCAGCAGGGAGGATTGCTTCCTCTCTCTGGGCTTCCCAGCATGCTCGTCCTGCCTGCCCACCCCCTAAAACACGGCCAGGTACCCTGCGTGGTTCCCCACGCCAGGCTTTGGGAAACACAGGCTTAACTGTCAGAGCAGTTAAGTGCCCACTGTGACGGACCTGCTGCCCGCACCGCTGGCTCCGTGGGTCCTGGGAGCTGCTCATCACACAGAGATGGGAATCCTTGTTCTGCTTTTTCACAGGTAGTTATAAAAATAATAATAACCCCTGTAGGTACAGGCTTTTTCATCTTCAAAGCGCTTTATAAACATGAGCTAATCTCCCTGCTCCCCAGAGCTCAGGAGTCCCACGTTGTGCTGGCTGGTGCCACACGGCCCGAGAGATAGTGAGCCAGCGGCAGTCTGGGCAGGGAGGTGGGGTTGGGGATGGTTTACGACTGCCGGACTCCTGGACCCCTCCTCCACAGTGCCACGCCTTTCTCTTGGCCAGCCCTGGCTTGGTATTTGAGCCAAACCTCAAAGCCAGCCAGGTCTGCAGAGAGGAGGGCATTTCTCTTTCCGTGTTCTCTGCAGGCTGCTTTTACAAGATCGCTGACTCCTTTTCTTTAAAGTAATAATAATAATAATAATGATAGTAATCATCATCATCATCCTCTGATGATAATTCCCCCATGGCCGGTAACCCCCAGCCCTGCAGTTACTGTAAGAACATGGCTTCCCTGTGGACCCCGTTTCCCAGAGTGGGCGGAGTGGAGCTGAAGCTGTGCCTCCGCTTTCACGGGCTCTGGTTGAAGCTGGCAGGGCCTGGGCACTGAGGACCCAGGGTGCCTGGCTGAGAGCAGTGGCCACTTTGACAAGGACCACCAAGGAGCGGCCGCCTCTGGGTGCCTGTGGGAGCTGGGGCATTTCCTGTGCACTCATTCCAGATACTTCTGGACCTGGCAGGAGGCTCCTGAGAGGCTTCTGGGAGGCGTCGGGTTCAGGGGGAAGAAAAGTGGAATCTTCAGGATTGAAGAGACACGGATGCCTGTCCCTGTGTCTCGTGGGCCTCTGGATCGCCTGCTCCAGGGGTGAGGCTGCAGCTGGAAGAGTGGCCCGCGCCCTTCCCCGCAGGATGATCGCATCTAGGCGGAAATGCACTTCACACGGGAGCCGCGGGATGGTGACAGCTTCGGTTTCGGTTTCATTTGGGTCGGTAACTCCACCAGGCCGAGCCAGCGCCACGAGGCACAGAGACCCTCGTGTGTCTGGCAGGAGGCACGTGGCGTGATGAGTGGTGTTGTCTTGTTTGTGGAAGAAAGGACACCCCCAGATCAGTGATGGGGTCCCCAGGGCCTGGGCCCTTTGTCATAGCAGTTTGGGCTGCTCTTTGGAAAAGACCACGGTGACGGGTGGGGCTTCAGCAACAAACAGATTTTCCACAGACCTGGAGTTGGGAAGCCTGAGATCTGGGCGCCGTGTGGTGGGGCCCTGGGTGAAAACCCCCTCTCTGGCTTACAGAGGCTGCCTGCCCCCGTGGTCTGTGGTGGTTGGCGTGGGGGAGGATTGGCTCTGGTGTGCTTTCTTTAAAGGCCACTAATCCCATCACGAGGGCCCCACCCCCATGACTTACTGCCTCCCAAGACCCCCAGTGCCATCACAGCGCAGCTTAGGGTTTCAGCATGTGAATTTGGGGAGCACATTCAGTTCGCAGCTCCCTTCTATGAGATCTTGCCCATTATGGGCCACAGCAGTGTGGGTTTGGAACGCCGAGCAGGGAGGGGAAAAGGATGCAGAGAGCTGACCTGCTCAGACGGAACACCAGAGTCTAGAGCCAGTTTCCCTGCACCCCCAGCTGAACCCCATCGCCTGCTACAGTAGGGTGTGAGGAGGCCATGAGAGCGCGGCTGGAGTGTGAGGGAGCAGCAGGAGGGAGAGGATGCTCCCCCAGAGCTGGCGTGACGGGGAACCGGCTTCCCCGTGCCTGGTCCCTGTCTGGCCACAGCCGTCGCCGGCTTGTTTGTCCCATAAAGGCCAAATCCGGCTGTCGGCACAGTTAGCCTCGGCCTGGCGGTCGCCTCCGGCTCTGTGACACTAGAGGATCCAGTTTCCCAGCAAACAGGAGCGTGGCCCCATGTGGCGCCATGTCCGCCTCGCCTTCCCGTTGCCATGGTTTCCTGCGATGATGGGCAGATAGAGTGGGGAGAGGACAAGAGAGGAGGCTCCCCTGGGATGAGAACTCCCCCGCCGAGGGACACTACCTGGTCTCCTCCCTGCCCCTCGTCGTTCTCGGAGGCGCCTCCTGCCGACTGCTGTCCCCCTGCCGAGCTCTTTGGCCCTCACCCCACTCAGCCCCTTCCCTCCCGTTGTCCCTTGACAGTTAGTCCTTGACACCGAACTTGCCCCCTGACAGTTAGTCCTTGACACCGAACTTGCCCCCTCTCTCCCCCCTGTGCCTCTCAGGAGTGACTGCTTCATTCTTGTCCATCTGTTTTTCTCTCCCCAGCTGAACCCAAAGAATTATTCATGCAGTTGAGAAAATGGGCACAAGAGATTCCTCCCTCTCTTCTAACGCTTTCTCTCCCCAGCCGTGAATGTGGCAGAGGGCCTTTCTTAGCTTAGAGCCTTTCTAGGACTTGGACGCAATTTTTGCCTCCTCTGCACAGACAGAGATTTCTGCGAGTCTTCTTCACCCGTTCCTTCCACTTGGAAATCCGACTCCAGCTTTTAACTCTGCCTTGTGGTTCCCTCCAAACCACTTCAGATCTAGTTGCCTTTTCTTAGTTCTTCTTCCCTGTCTTCACTCTTGACTGTTCAATAGAGACCACCCACAGATGCCCTTGGCTGCTACCCACTGCTCACAAGGGTGGTCTTCAGCAGTTTCATTTGACCAGTCTGCTGCCTCGGTTCTGGCCACACCCCTCACCCTCATTAAAAAACACAGACCCCAAAACCTTCATCTGTAGCCTTGAGAGGTCCCCAAGCGCCAACTCTGTGTCTCCTTTGTGTTCACTGCCTCGAGTTCTTTACTCTTAAAGCCCAGCGTCGTCCACCCCCGGAGGGCTTGGTCCTAGATTTCTCTGTCTCAGGGTGAATTCATCTGGCTGCCCGCCAATGTTCAGCTGGTTATTTCTTTCCCTTTGGGTTGTCATTCGGCCAGTCATGTAATGTCTACCTGCTCTGTTGACTTCTTCAGGACAGCTGGCATGAGTTCTTGCTCCTCTCTCCGTTCTCTGGAGCGCCTTCTGTCCTGCTGTCTTTAACAGCTCCCAATGGAGCTGAGTTGGGTTCCTCTAGTTTGTACAGAGCTCTGGGGCCATCGCCCCCTTTTTAAGGTTTTCCATTGCACCACCTCAGAGAGGAGGTTGATGCCTCATCTCAGAGCTTCTTACCCTTTTGAACATGGACACCCACTAAGTACAGTAAGTTCTCACTTCATGTCATCAACAGTTTCTTGGAAACTGTGACTTTAAGCTGCATGACTCTAATGGAAGCAGGTCCTTGAATAACTGTTTTCATGCAGGATTGTTTTTCTTATAAATGTTAAAATGAGATGACATTAAAAAAGTAAATTAAAATGGGATGGCATTGATGGAGCAGCGTTTTTTTTTGGGGGGGGGGGGAACTGCTCTCTGCCCTTTTCAGAGCAACAATCTAACCGTCCAGCTGCTAAACGTGTCTGCATCAGGTACTCGGGATCCAGCCTTCTGGCCACGCTGAGTGTGCCTGCGTCTTATCGGACCCTGATGTTAATGTTGTGACTGACACTTGGTTTCTCTCAAGTTGCACTTCATAGCGATCCCTGGTTGGTATTTGGGTTCAAGATCCAAATCTATCTGACTCCAGCCTACCTGACATACCTAGAGTATATCCTGAAAGAAAGCTTCTCTCTTGACCTGGCTTCTGGGTTTATTGCAGACAGACCCCAACTCTCTTCAGCTTAGGGGCTCACCCCACTTTGACCTATATGGTGCATTCTGGGTCCTGGCAGATAAGCGCCATCCAGCTTCTTACCTTTGTCTGGAAAGCCCTGAACTGAACTACCTGGTTGGATGACCCATGTCAGCTCTTCTGTTTCTCCAGTCCATGGAGGGCACTCTTACCACTATGAGTAACTCATCCCACAGATTTGTGCATAAGTGTGCTTGTGTTCTGTCTTTCTTTAATAAATACCCACGCACATGTGTTCAGACATTTTAAACTTTTAATCTGGAAATGAGTCCAGCATTCTAAGAATAGCACAAGAAACACACATATATCCTTCATCCAGATTCACCCGTTCCTGACATTTTTACTCCATTTGCTTTACTGTCTATTCTCTTTTTCTCTATATTCTTTCCCTCAACCACTTGAAGGTAAATTACACACATCATCATAGGTTTTTACCTGTAACTACGAAGTCTTTCCTAAGTTGAAGCGCCTCTTTTAGAGCCACAATTCAGTAAGACCTTCATAAATTTGCGTTAATATGTTGCTCGTCTAGCCGTCACCCATGTTCAAGTTTTGTCCTTGGCGGTAATAACATCCTTTATGACCTTATTATACTCCCTTACAGGATTCACCGTAGATTTGCTGATTGCATTGAGTTGTTCCATCTCTCTAATCTCCTTTATTTTTGCAAGAGAACTTTAGTTTATTTTCCTGGTTGCTGCTTTTAATCTTTCATAAGTACCCACCTAGTGGGGGTAAGACAGCAGGCTCCCCCACCCCATACAGTAAATAAAATGGATCTCTAGGTGTGGCACACGATGGAATATCCATTGAGAATTCCATCATCTTTGTTCTTTCCGGTCATACCCATTTTAACGACCTTTCAAGGATAAAAATATTTGGTCATATTTATGCAGATATTACCACTTCTGTGTGCTTTCCTCATTCCTGATATTCTGTGTTTCCTACTTCAGCTTTAATATTTTCCTTTAGAGCTGATCTACCTTCTCGTTTTCACTCAATGGAGAACGTCCATCTTCATTCTGAAAGTTCTTCAGCTGACCATAGAATTGTAGGTTGATAGTTCTTTTTTTTTCAGGACTGTATAAAGATATCGTTCTGCTGTTATCTGGCTTCCAAGGTTTCTGATGGTAAACCCCCAGTATTTGGATAACTGTTTCCCCCTCTGTAACGTAGCAGGTCTTTCTGGCTATTTGTAAGTGTTGCTGTATTGTTGGTATCCAGTAGTTTGATTTTGTGACTGGGTTGTGTTTTCTTTGAGTTTACCGTATTTGGGGTTTTCGGAGCATCTTTAATGGGTAAATTTATTTCTTTCACAAATTCTGGGAACTTTTCAGCCAATATTCCTTCAATTATTCTGTCAGCCCCCACACTTTTCGTTTTAATCTCCTTCGATCTAGAACATTTCTATATCCTTTTTTAGTTTTTTCTTTTTTATGACATAGATCCATTTGAAGAATACAATTACTCTTTCCTCCATTTTGTTAATGGCAAACTTCTCATCAATGATGCAAGAATCCAACAAATGAGGCCTCTACCTGTTGGCGCAGCAGGTTAGGGTGTCGCACTGCGAGGCTGGCTACAGCAGCTTCAGCACGAGTTCATTCCCCGGCCAGGGAGCTGACCCACATGGTATGTTAGACCTCTTCTGTGTCCCCTCAGCAGTGTACTTCAACGATCTGCCTATTCTGCTCCCCACTCTGTCTCTGGTGAGCCTCTCACTGCCCCTACACCTCTGGCCTGTACCCCAGTTCTGTATGAATAAATAAATAAATCTTTAAGAAGAAGAATCCAACCAATGCACTCGAATCATTTCATGGGCAGGAAATTTGGAGTGGCACGACTTGCACTGGGAAATCTAAGTGCCAATGATTGATGTGAAAGCCTCTCATCTCTGAGCTGCTTTTTTACCAGGCTGTCCTGGTTCCGTGTAGGTAGGCGGGCTTAGTGGGTCCACGCCTCTCTTTGTCATACACATGAAGAAGATCAAATAAGAACCATCAAGTGAGTGGGAATGATTATTTTTCCATAGAATTATAAATCAGATGCCTACAGGGCAAGGTCCCGCCAGTGAATAACAAAGCTGATGCTCGGCACGGTGTGGATGGCGGAACATGGGAGGGCACCCTCCCTGCCTTTGAGAGGCAGCTGCTTCTCAGCTCTGACTGCTTATTCCAAGGTAGGAGCGGGGTTGCCAGACTTAAATTTTCCATCCAGAAATCCAGCTTTTTATGTAAAAATGTTAAATCTCCCATCTTTACATCTCATCACCTAATTTCAAAATACGTGAAAGTGCATTCCAGGTTAAATAAAGCGTAGATCAGGCCCATAAGCCCAGCCAACTATCTGCCGACTTCGAGCCCCTAATGTGACACAGTATAGAGGCAAAGAATTGGGTGCTGACCTTTTATAAATC
Source organism: Condylura cristata (assembly GCF_000260355.1). Taxonomy (NCBI): domain Eukaryota; kingdom Metazoa; phylum Chordata; class Mammalia; order Eulipotyphla; family Talpidae; genus Condylura; species Condylura cristata. Next base: position 6,436,745 of record NW_004567139.1, on the reverse strand, counting down.
TTCCTGAAGATACAATTTGATGATTCTGGGATTTCTTCTCCAGAAAAGGGATTCTTTATGGTTCTTCTTAAAGTTCCATCTAGAAACAAAATAAGATGTGAAATTCTTGCATGTAAAAGGCAAACCATTTTCTTTTTTTTTAAAGATTTATTTATTTATTTATTTTTAAGATTTATTTGTGCATACAGAACTGGGGTACAGGCCAGAGGCTGAGGGGTGGTGAGAGGCTTCACCAGAGACAGAGCGGGGAGCAGAATAGGCAGATCGACGAAGTACACTGCAGAGGGAGCAGCGGGCGGGTCAGGAGAGGTCTGCCACGCCATGTGGTCACCTCCGGGGCAGGCGGGAATCGAACTCATGCGGAAGTGGCTTTAGCTTCTCAGTGCTGTGCTTTAACCCGCTGCGCCACCAGGGAGGGCCCAAACCATTTTCTTTTAATGCAACCCCAGTGGGCAGCTAATGACCCCTTCCAGCACAGCAATGCCCCTTGGCTTTCTGGACCCGGTTTTCATGCAGAGGTGGATATGTTACTCCTTGTCTGGGGATGAATTGTGAGCTTCTTCCCTGGGATTCGAAGGGGTGGACTGTAATGACCCCTGCCTCCTGGTTAATATGTGTGCCAGGACATTCCAGGGGGAACATCTTCAGTATGTGGAGTTGGTCACGACTTCACAAATATTTCCACTGAATTGTTACCAAGAAAACCTTTGCTTATGAATTTTTGTTTTATTACTTTGCTAAAGCAAATACACTCCAGAAAGACATGCGGTATTCCACTTCGGTCCAGCGTTATGCCTTCGAGCTCTCTCTCTCTCTTTCTCTTTTTTTCCTAAAGAAAAAGCATGAGAAAGGCCAAGTTTTCTGTGTTTTTCAGAAGTGCATGTTATTTTCTGTACTTGCTGTGGATAGGTAAGTGGGCTTCTCACTAGGAGGCTCCTCAAGCCCACAAGTCTTTTGGCTTAGCTAAGTTGAGTCAGCCTGTCAGGTTGTGTTTGTGATAGTGTGTGATAGTGAACCTATCTGTTTACACAGGATTCTGCTTCTCTTTTGAACAACGCCCGACTCTTCTTTCTGGATAAGTGATACCCCAAAAGTAGATTTCATAATAGGGGTTTTTTGTTCTTCCTGATCAGACTTTCCTCCTATAGATTGTGTTGCGCCAACATTGATGTGCGAGGGTGCCTGTGGTACTCACCTAGGTGGCCAGGGAGATGGGATGATGCCTGGTACTCTGGATAGGGACTCAGGTCCCTGCTTGCCAGTCCTCACCCTACGTTCTCCATAGGGTAAACAGCGGCACCTCTTTCCTGCTCTGAGTAGCATCCTACCTTTAGGAAAACTGTCTCCTGGTGTCTTATTGAAAAGGGCAAATGAGTCTCTCTGGGCTCTGGTTTATGCAGACTCAGCCTCACGGGGCACAAACCTGAAGCCCAGTCGCTCACCCCATGTTTACTTTTATTCCCAGCCACATCTGGAGGCCAAAATTCATAAATTTATGGCCAAGCCCGACAACGGTGTACTGAGTTTGTACATTAAGGGAGTGGGGCGGGGAGCTCTCCTGACTCCCTGGGTGTCAAATGGATGTAGAAGCGGATGGGCAGACCCTGAACCCAGGGGTGTTTGTTGGCATCTCAGCCTGCCGATGGCCTAGGCGTGAGCAGCCGTTTGTCTTGGAGGTTGAGCCCGAGAGCTGCACCGATCACTCTGTGCCTGCAGCCAGGCATCCTTTTAAGCCACCGGGGGCCGAGGGAGCGAAACAAGGGCAGTTCAGAGGTGAAGGGCCTCGCCTGATGGGGGAGCTGCATGGGCACCTCCATGTTTACCGTTGGGCAGTGCGGTGGGTGGGCCAATTCGCGTGACGTACTTGAGGCTTTAAAAAACGGCCATAAATCTGCTGTCTGTCAAACAGGGCTGGCATTTTCTTTTCCTTTCACAACCAGGGTTTGTGTGACCCAAAAAAAATTTTTTTTTTTTCCAAAAACAAGAAATCCTGCACATTCTCCAAAGGGGGCTTTCGTCTCTACCAGGTCGGGCAGACCAGAGAGCTGGGGCTGTTTCTGTGGGGGCTGCCGTCTCCCTGCTCATGGAGAAGGGTGTTGCCCTGACGCTGCTGTGTCTTCACAGACCTGTGGGCCCAGACCTGATGCCTGCGGTCAGCGGCCTGACCATCCCGGAGCCTCGCCTCGCCGGCCAGGGCGCCCCAAAGAAGCCACTCTTCTGCCATAACGAGGGCCCTTCTGGAGGCCCCGGGATGGCAGGAGGCTGTGCTATTAGTGGCCACCAGCCACGGACCCTCAGCCTAGAAAGAAATGTGCTGGGGATGTCCTTTTTGCAAGCGGTTTGGCTCCCTGGTGCCTCACGTCTGAGGTGAGCTGGCCAAAGAAAAGGGCACTTTTTGTGGTTAGAGCCTGGGGCTTGGATGAAGCCCTTGGACGGAGGTGCTGTGTGCCTGGGAGGGTGTGGCCCTCCGCAGAGGAGAACAGCCCCCTGTCTGTGAGGAGCGGGCTGCCAGGTCTCCCCGCTGAGGGAACAGTGAGCAACTGTTGGAAAGCTTGGCCTGGCCCAGTGTCCAGGTGTGCCCTGGCTCAGGTGTGTCATCTCATGAAAAGAGCAGGAGGTCCCAGAGCTGCCCTGACCCCAGCGCCACCCACCTCTGCTGCCTACGCCAGAGTTTCCTGTGCACGTGGGCACGGCCCGTCAGGCTCATCCTATGTCCTCGCCATCTGGCCCCCTGCTCTTACCCAGGCTCGGGCTGGGGGCCCCTTCCCCTCCTCGCTCTACCAGTCCTTCATGTTCCTTCCACCCTGGGCACGGTCCCAGCCAAGCTGCAGGCCATCGTCTGAAGAACTCATACTTTTCAGGGCATTTTTCCTGGCCCCCAGCCACACCTGACCTCCGGGTTATGTGGGCAGCAGTGTTCAAGGGTGTGAAACCAAATGGGTCCGAGCGGGAGGTCGGGGCTCGTCCCAGCAGGGTGGATTTCCCTGTGGGGTGTGGGTGGGGCGAGCAGACATATCCCCAGCGGGACCCCTGGAAGCTCCCCAGGCCCTGAGAAGTGGGTACTTTTCCATCAGAGGGTGGAGGGTGGGCCTCCAGAAGGGCCCTCGTTATGGCAGAAGAGTGGCTTTTGGGGGGTGCCCCGGCCGGCGAGGCGAGGCTCCGGGATGGTCAGGCCGCGGACCGCAGGCATCAGGTCTGGGCCCACAGGTCTGTGAAGACACACAGCAGCATCAGGGCAACACCCTTCTCCGTGAGCAGGGAGACGGCAGCCCCCACAGAAACAGCCCCAGCTCTCTGGTCTCCCCGACCTGGTAGAGACGGCAGCCCCCTTTGGAGAATGCGCAGGATTTCTTGTTTTTTGAAAACAATTTTTTTGGGGGGGGGAGTGGGAGGTCACACAGACCCTGGTTGTGAAAGGAAAAGAAAATGTTTGACAGGCAGCAAGCAGATTTATGGTCATCGGAGGGTGGGGCGGTAAAGAGGAGAACTTTGAGCCCCAGTGACCTAGTGGCCTAGGGAATTTCCAGACTTGTCTGGGGGAGGTTACCCTAACCAGGCACCAGGAATCAGGAAGCCTTTCTCTTATTTTTCAAACTTCTAACCAAGCTTTGCTCTGGTGATAAAATGGTGAGTGGTTGTGCTGGAGGCTCTCATCAATGCCTTCCCGGAAGCCAGAAGCCGAGTGGATAAACATCTAGTGCCTCCTTGCTCTGGGCAGGCCCCTCCCGCCTCACCTTGAAGTCATGTCTGCAGTTGGTGCGACGCGTGTTCCCCCGGCTGTATCCTCTGGGGCCTTGTGTTCTCTCAAGCCTAGTTATTTTTTGCTTTAACTGTTTCAGAATTTCCACTCTCTGCAGTGTGGCCTTGGAGATGGGGCCCCCTCACGGATGCCTGGGGGGCGGCCAGAGAGGGCCGGTTTCCTGTGTCGATGGATGACAGGACTCAAGTCTTAACCTTCACGTTACCCCATCAATCCCTCACTGTGTCGTCCCGGGAACTCACCTCCCACCTCCATCTCATTCCCTGTTTTCTTCACAGAAATTCCACGATCTAGAGTCGAATGCGGTTACTTGCTTATACCCTGCATCCCTGCCTGGGACATGAGCAAGAGGCAGTGTTGGCTGTGGATGATGAGGCCCCCTTCGGTCAGCATGTGACACCCCGCTGGTTCCTGGTCAGTACTTGCACTCACTCCTGGGGACAGGAGCTGGGTGGGGGCGCGTGTGTTTTCTGCCTTATGCCTCCTGGGTTCAGCTTAACGCTTGGCTGCTTCCGGAGCAGGAGAGGCAGGGCTTGCCTTTTTGTCATCAAGCCTCGTCATTGACCTCTCGCTCTTGACAGTCGCGACCAGAAGCATGGACTTGTGGTATCTTTGCTTCAGGTGGGGCAAAAATGCAAGTGATGCTATGAGTTCTGCTTATTTGTTGCTTCTGGAGAGAGGAAGGCTTGCCCAGGGTATTTTTCTTTTCTTTTTAAAAGATTTATTTATTTATTCATACAGAACTGGGGTACAGGCTGGAGATGCGGAGGGTGAGAGGATTCACCAGAGGCAGAGTGGGGAGCAGAGCAGGCAGATCGACGAAATACACTTCCGAGGGGAGCAGCGAGCGGGCCAGGAGAGGTCTGCTGTGCCATGTGGGTCACCTCCGGGGCAGGCAGGGATCAAACTCATGCGGAAGCGGCTTTAGCTTCTTAGTGCTGTGCTGTGACCCTCTGCGCCACCAGGGAGGGCCCCCAGGGTATTTTTCTTAATCAGAAGGATGGAGCTGCGGTGTCCTGGCAGTTTGGCAGCTTCCCGAAAGCCCCAAGTCCTATTCAGTCTTCAAGGGGGGACATGGGCTCCCTCCAGGGTTGGCGGGCTGAGAGGGTGCCGGGTCACCTCTGTGGCTGCCCATCACATGCCACTGTCAGGCTGGTACTTTCTGCAGGACTTCACAGGCCTCCCCATGAGTGTCTTCTGTATTTAATTTCCCCTTTCTCTATAGACACCACCCATTTGGATTAGGGCCACCCTAGTCCACTGTGACCTCATCTTTACTGATCTTGCTTGCAGCAGTGGGTTTATTTTCAAGTAAGACCTGAGGCTGAGTTACTGTGGGGCCAGGACTTTGACATAGCAACATGTGTATGTGTGTGTGTGTGTGTGTGTGTACACATGCCGGAGTGGGCAAGAGAGGTATAGTTCCACCCAGAATGCAACCAGTGACCCATCTTACAACAGAAAACACAGGTGGACCCACAGTCAAGAATTTCCGAATTACTCATCTCACCTCGAATTGTGAAGTTACCGTGAAGCATCCAGAAAAATGCCTGAACTTCCCACTGGAAGTTAAAAGTATGGGGCTTGGGCAGCAGGAATCTTGCTCTCCCCCGTGGCTTCCTGGGATGTCTCTGATGTCCTCACATTGGCCCACACACGTGTATTTTTCTATTTGGTTCATATTTTACTTAAATCACCATCCTATGAAGGGAAACTCTGTCTCACTATCATACACAGAACCCAGGGTCACTGTACATAAGCAGAAAATAGGACGGAGTCATGAAATATTGGATTTTGAAATTTAGACTCTGTCTGAGTCCAGTGGGCTGCGGCCCCTACAGAGGATGGCAGGCTGCAAGCGGAGCACTTCTCCCTGCTTCCCTCAGCTCTGGGGAGACTGGCTGGGGAGCAGCATTTTTCCATGACCCCTGGTCTTCGCCACCTGGCTTGGGCATGCTCTGCACTGATCTCAGGTATAGCCAGGTGACCAGTGCCCTATTTAGAGCAGCACTCATCTGAGTCCGCTTCCTTATCCTGTGGGTGAGCACTAGGCCTCTGAGTAACGAAGACCACTGACAGTCTTCAGATCCCGTGGCTAATTAGTGGCCAGGCTAACATTAGCCAGTGATTTTCAAGCAGAGGCAATCTGCCCCCCTCTCCCTCCCCAGGAAACACTGGACACGTTATATAGTAAAGGGCACCCCAGTGTGAACTGGGTTGCCTGACTGTGGGTCCTCACATGTGCACTTAAAGGAACTTACAAGATTCAACTGCAGGCACCCACAGAAATGCTACAAGAGAAAGGGAAGTGAATAAGTCAGGGAATAAAAGAGAGAGAAAGAGAATAACTCAGGGAATAAAAGAGAGAGAGAGAGGGAGAGAGAAGTTGGTTAATGTGTCCTATCAGTTCCTCAGCCCTGGAACCCCAATAGCATGCTGAGAGTTGGTGGGAAGCCAAGGGACAAGCTGTGAGCCACAAGGCCAAGAGACCCCCAAAGTCCACATGTCTGTTTATATCCAACATGGCTGCTTAACCCCAACCTCGGGTCCCAGCATCCTCCCTTTGGTGATGCTGGGATTTGTAGTTCCCGTGTCTGGGGTGGGGGTGGAGTCCGCAAAAACCGCATGTGTAGAGTTCATTCAGGACATCCTTTCCCCTTAACAGTATCACAGCTGGGACACTGCTGGTACCTGCTACCACACTCCTGGGTCCCACGGGCCACCCCAGCCTGTCACAAAGAAGGAGCCAGCCCAGGTGCCCCGGCTGCTGTTGACAGTGCTGTTCGTTGTCAAGCATCCTGGCTCTTGACTTCTGCTTGCACCTTGCTCCCTGCTGCCCCTTCCCCGGGATCACCAAAGCTGTCTGTGCTCCATGATGGTCAGTAGCTGTTGTCACAGCAAGCTGGGGCTGAAAATGCTTGTGCTGTTCCTTATGAGGCTCCTAGGCCACTTGGTGCTAAGAGTTCTAGGCCCCCGTTGCTGCTCCAATCTCTGAACATGTAGCATTCAATGTTGCCTCTTATTTCTTGGCAGTGGGCTGGTATCTGACAGTGGCTATGTCGTCCTGCACACAGGAGAGCAGAATGACCTCCATCCCTAAATGGAGCAGCCTATCTAAAAGGGGAAGTAGGGCTTTTTCAGGAGAAAGTCTAAAAATTTTATATTCATTAACAGTGCAAAAGGTTGAATTGGTGCTGGAGGGACATGTACCCTCCTTGGGACGGTAAGAGGTTCACTGCGAACCTTAACATCCTGTCCCAGCAAGCAATGTACAGGGCTGTGAGTGAGTGGGGAGTCTCGGGGCAGACAGAGGTGAGTGTGTTGCGTGGAGAAGGAGCAGCGTGTGTGCTGTGGCCTGTATGATTGGTTCTCCTCCTCCTTCTTCCTGGGACACTGGAGGCCGTGGCACACCAGTGTTCCAATGACTTCAGTCACCTTTCCCAGTGAACTTGACCTGTCTGCTGCAGAAGCCGATGGGGTCTGTGTGCTCCTGTGCTGGCGAGGTGCTCGGCTTGGTGGTTTGCACTTCATGTGTATCAGGCTGTGGACGTGGTGGTCGGGCTGCATCCTTGTTTGTGTCCACTGCTGAGTCCTGGCCAGCCAGACTCTGTGTTCTGGCTCCTTTACCTGCAAGCCGTTTTGTGCCAGGTTGGGGTTGCCTAAAAGGCTGTTGAGCCACGCACTGGGGGTCCTGAGCCTGCCATCGCTGGGGGTGGGGGCAGAACCCCCTACTTGCCCTTCTTCCCCCAGTCTCCTTCCTGGGTTAATCATGTCTGGGGTGCAGAGTGTTCCCTGGCCTTGGTGCCTGAGGCTCTCATCAGCTCTCAGTTTAGGAAACTGTTCTGAAACTTTACCCCACGCAAGACTGCTGAGGAGTCAGTGAGGACCGAGGCTCCAGGCCTGGCCACCCCATCTCCCCCCAACCCCAGACTGCCAGGTGCTGAGCAAGGCCTGTCGCTTTGACACCAAGAGAACCCCTATAACCACCTCTGATTGGATTGAGGTTTTGGAATCAGCCAAGCCTGGAAATGAGGTGCCATGCTATGGCCTTAGGAGGTCTGTTTAGCATTTTTAAATATCTGCACATTCTTTGCTGGCCTCAGTTAAACAGCTTATTTTCTCTTAGGATTTTCTGATAACCCCAAAGCAACCCACAGCCTTTGCCCACACATGGCTTCCACAAGGAAAATAATCAACCTCTAAGCTCACGATCTGCCTTTCTTCTGGAATCTCAGATCCACCCCACCCCCAGAGCGGTTCTCATGTGTCCCCAGACGTCCCGGGGAGACAGGAAGGAGGAGGATGGATGGTCCCGATAAGCAGCATGCGTGCTCGGTGGGGCTGCACTGCACTGCAGGGGTTCCCACAGGGGCCCCACTTGCTGTCTGACTTCCAGCTCAGCCAGCTCCTCCCAGGCCTCATTCAAACTCCACCTCCACCAGCTTCCTGTCTTGGCAATGTGGACCCCACTGCCTCCTGCCTCGGGTGGATACACTCTGGGCTCTTCTTACTGATGCTCTGAAAACCCTGGTCTCGAGCACTGTGCAGCTCAAAGGGGCCAGATTTGCAGTCCAGGCCCAGTCATGCCCCACGGCTTCCTTCCTCTCAGCCAGGTGAGCCCCTGAGGTGACCCTGCCTCACCTATCTGGATGCCCAAGCTGCCGGCTGGGGAGGTGGCTGTCTACAGCCTAGTCTACAGCCCTCTGTCCAGACTGGACATGTACTCTAGATACATGACATGTTCTGTGTATCCACAGTTGGGTTTATTTTGTATAGTCACATTACACATGGACATGTGGGCACATTGCATGCATGTCATAGCATTGATGTGCATGTTGTATTCCACAACACACAGGTACCCATCCGGGCAACTCGTGCATATGACATTACATGTACATTGGAGATATTATGTGTGGAACATATGTATACACACGGCATGCTATGTATCACCCATGCACATGCTGGCATATTATATAGCATGTGTATGTGTTGGTAATGTGATCATAAGCACACAACACATCACATATTATGTAGCATGCAGCATGTACCTTAAGATATAATGTGTAATATACACACTATAACTTCCATCTGTGTTCACATCACAAAATGCAGGTGTTCTGATGTCACTTCCCGCCCAGGCTGTGATCCGGAGCCTGGGCCCACCTCTCTGCACTGCGCTTCCGGTGCCTGGCCTGACCTCGGGCACCGGGAGGGGCTCCCCAGACCCCAGGTCTGCTGCAATTTTAGGTGTCTTGCGTTTTGTTGTGAGTTTGCTTGCAGACTCGGGGGCCCCACTTCCCACGGGGTATCCTCCAGGCTGGGGGTGGCTGCGTGGGCTGAGGCATGCTGAGGCTGGTGATTCAACCCCTTTATATGAGCTCACGTCCCACCCTGGCGTCCCCGACTTGGGGGGTGGAGGGGGCTGCAGTGCTGGGTGCAGCTCTCCCAGGAGAGCGACTTTGTCCTTTCTGGAAAGGCTGCGAGAAGACACCAGCCAGGCTGTGGTGGGTCAGGTGGAGTCAGGCCTCTTCAGGAGTGAGGACTCCCACAGGCTGGCAGCCTGGGCCTGGAGCTGCTGGGCTGGCTCCCTGGGAAGCAGGAATGGGGCGGGTAAGGCCGCTCTGCAAGCGGTTCCGCTTCTAACGGTTGGGGTCCTGCTTTGGAGACTGCTAGGGAGGAGGAAAGCGTTTTAAAGAACCCCTCTCTAGAGTCCTCATGCCTGTGCAAGTGCTTTACCAAGATCCTTTTGTTTAACCCCCACACAGCCTTACAGACGGGCACTTTTATTGTGCACTCAGTGACAGATGAAAAAACTGAGGCACAGAGGTGGGGTTCACGCTGGCATGCTCCATGCTGGTGCTGGGGTCTGTCTGCTTTAAGGGAGAAGCTTGAGAAGCATTAGGGTTCAGTCCCAGGCCCCTCTGCAGTCTGATGAAAGAGTACCATGAGGGGTATTGGTTCTGGCTCGGGAAGTAGCCCTGGTCTGGCACAGAGCGGGGTATGGGGGAGGGACCCCAGAGCCACCCAGGGCTCTGGGGCCTGGGACTAGGGAGAGAGAAGAAGGGACAGAGCAGGGCCTGGGTCCTGCTTCCCTCCGCCCCTCCCCCGCTGCAAGCGGCCTCCTCCCGCCTTGCTGTACTGGGGATTTGCCAATCAAGAAATCAAGGCACCTGAGAAAGGAACAGGGGATCGCTGGGACTCCCCCAGCCCGTGATTAAAACAAACAGCGTTGTGAAATGTCAGCCTGCTGGTCGTTTGGAAAGTCTGCGGCATGGAAAGGCCATTACCCAAATGACTTTTTAAAAGTACGAGCATTTGCCTGGCTGAACGTTTTTTAATTAATGCTCCAAGTTAACGTTCTGAGCTATTCATAGCTGGGAGCTGGCTGGGGTGAGTCTAGGAAACCCTTGGTATCGCTGGCAGGAGGACAGTGACCTGCTGGCACTTTTGGGTCTGTGCAAATGCAGGACCTGAGGTCCCCTGAGCCTCAGTGAGGAGGAGGCTGTGGTCCTGGGGACTTGGTGGTGGTGTGGGGGGGTGGAGCTTCACTAGCAGAAATGCTGCAGTTGCCTGGGGGGGGTCTCAGGGGTCCCCCACATGTGCCCTCTCCCCCAGCTGGAGAGCAAGCCATTCTGGGAGTCTTTGGGAAAAAAAAAATGTCGCTTGGGGTTACACCATTTAAACTCACCTCCCTGATTTTCTGTGATCTCATTTTTCCTTCAAATATCATCGGAAAAGTGTTTTTGAGTCGAGCATTTTATTTTCCATTTCAACATGGTGAAACTGACCTGCAGGGGCGGAGCCTGGTATGGGGGTGAGGGCCCCGGGCTCCGCACCCCTCCTGTGGCCAGCCTCAGCGGGTCTCTGTCCCTGCCAGGGGATTCGTCCTTGTATGGCCTGACACAGACCATATTCCCAAGGTGTCTCTAGGGACATAGATGTGGGTTTTAAAAGAGAAAACCTGGAGGAGTCATAAACTGTCCAGCTTTTAAAGGTGCTGTGGTAGAGCTCCAGCCTCAGGCCCCCGAGAGCTCCGCTCAAGGAAGAGCCAGAAGACATCTGCAGTGGCACCCCTGACCGGCCCCGGGGGACCCCTGACCAGCCCTGGGGGTGGGCTGGGGAAGCCTGTGAGCCGAGCCTGGGCTGCTTGGCCGCCTGCAGGCAGCTTGGCCGGGGCTGAGTCAGTCACAGGGCCCAGAGGGCCTGGCACGAAGCAGCCACGCTCGCTAATGCTGCGTGCGTGGCACTGACTCCTCATGCACAAGCAGATGCCCACCTGGGGAATGCACACCTCGATGGGGTGCCGGGTCCCTAATCCACCTCTCTGCATCTTGAGTGTGGTGCTGCAGACGGCCACATTGGACCGCAGATGAGAGCTGGGCCTGGGGCCCCAGTCAGTGGCTGCCCCTGGGAGGGAGGACTGGGCTGGGCTTACAGGGAAGACACTGGGGTGGGGGGTGGTTCTTGGAGGTGTGGGGAGCCATGACTGGACAAACATCTGAAAGTCTGCAGCCAAGACCAAGGGGAGGAGAGGAAGGTCCAGAGTGTAGGGGGCCTCCGCTGTCAGGCCAGAGGTTTTGGGGTGTGCATGGAAGGAGTCAGGAGCGACAGCTGTTGCACAGCGCGTAGCAGAGCTTAGTGATGTTGTGGAAGGACAAGCTGGGAGACGATCTAGAATCTGCTAGAGCTGCAAATCCAGAGTCCCGGGCCAAGGAGGGGGATTAGGGCAACAGTGAGAGGACGCAGACAAGCAAGGTCAATCTCAGCTGCACAACTGGAGCCCAAGAGCTTGGTGCAAGAGTTCAGCCAGGGCCTCCCTGGTGGCGCAGCGGGTTAAAGCGCAGCACTGCAAAGCTGGCCATGGCCTCTTTGCTGTGAGTTCGATCCCCGCCCCGGAGCTGACCCGTGGGGCACTGCAGACCTCTCCTGTCTCCCTGCTGCTCCCCTCAACAGTGTACTTCAGCCAATCTGCCTGTCCTGCTCCCTACTCTGTCTCTGGTGAATCTGCTCAGCCCCTGCACCTCTGGCCAGTACCCCAGTTCTGTATGCATAGATTAATAAATCGTAAAAAAAAAAAAAAGTTTATCCAACCACTACTGACCACGTGACCCTGAGCAAGTTTTCAAGCTTTCTGAATACCATTGACCTTCTTTTCGACAGTGGTGGCTAATGGGTGTGAAAGGCTCACCAGGGCAGAGGAAGTCACACTGGTGTTGGGTGAGAAGCAGGCACCCACAGAATTATCCGAGGTGCCCAACTAGGGAGTGGTCAAGTTGGGATTTAGGTCTTGGGCTTCTGACTCTGGAGCTTGCATGCATCGTGGTGAGATTGTGATCATTTCCAATATGCTGCGAACGTTTACCCCTGGGTCACGCTTCTCAGCGTTTTCCTCAGCGGTTTGGCAATTTCTTTTGCGTCTCCGCCAGCCATCCACCCTGATATAGCTAGTTCTTCCGAAGGGAGCTGGAGACCTTGTAGTCACCACTGAGGAAGAAGCCCTCGTCCTTCTCCCAGGAAACCTCTAGACAGTCCATTGGGAATAGTGGTCACCTCATCCCACATGTGCACGCTTGTCTCCGCCATCTTGAAGCGGTGTTGGTCTTGATGTGACCAGATGCCTTACAAAGACTGTAATCCAGCTGCCGGGAGCTTGCCTCTTCCATGCCAGCATCCCCTTCCCAGCCCTTTAAGGGGGTCGCCTAGAATACTTAGGGTACAGGCACAAGAAAACAACCTTTCCATTGTTTTTCTATAAAGTCATCGTCCTAGAGTCTATATGCATGCTCTCCCTCTCCCACCCCTCCCCTGGTCACCCCAGTTGTATTTTTGAGGTGAGGTTGCACTCCAACATTAGACCCTAATGGGCTTGGTTTCCAGGGCATTTTGATCCAAGAGCAAACGTGTCTCCCCCCGTGACCCAGGAAAGCGCACGCTTTTGCTTTGGGGCCCATCTGTCTCACGGAGAGGCTCCTGTAAGTACCCCCATGGGTGCCTCTGCACACACAGCCTCTGCCTATGCCAGTCTGATGTCCCGGATGCACCTGTGTCTGCAAGTGTGAATGCTAAAGGCTTCACGACTCTGGGCCCTGGGTGTGGGCCCTTGGCAGCCCTGATGTGGGAGCCTGGGGCAGGAATAATCTTCCCCTATGGAAGCCCCAGAAATATACAAGAAAGGGAAGCGAGAAGCTGCCCAGCTGGGATGCCCTGGTAGATGGGAGTCATCTTCTCTGGTGTCCACGATGTCACAGAGATGGGCATCCACTGTCCCTCTTGAAAGACTTCTGGGAGCCTGAGGGGGGAGAAACGGAGAGAAAGGGTGTTTTAAGAGAGGTGTGTGTGAGTGCTATCCCGGTAGACACCCCAGATTTGGGCCGGAATCATCAGGAGGTGATCTGCCATTAGCGACTCTGGTTCTTGACCTTGACCTTGCATTGAGTTGGCACCAACTGGTGACTGGTGAAGTCCTTGAGTGGGGTGTGAGCAGCTCCAGTGTTTCATTTTCATTTGAAAACTGATCTTTCCATCCATGGGTCTTTGGCGACAGGCCTGTATCTACTAGCGATGCTTCATTTGATTTTAGCTGGAATTAGGGATTTTGGGGCGAGGTCCTGGGCAGTTTGCTTGTATAAAAGCCAAAGTGTGTGTGTGTTGGGGGTGAGGGGAGATTAGCAGAGAAGGCCTCCCCTCTCTCTCTTGGCAAGGAAATAAAGATGAAGAAACCCTAATCCCGACCTGGAGGCAAACCCCAGTGAAGGTCCAGGTTAACTTTTCCTGCCGATGCAACCCTTGAATTCACTGTGTGGATTAGACAGCGCCGTGGCCCTACTTGGCCAGATCAGATTGTATAATTAATTACCTTTTATTGGCCCAGGTGTGATGTGTGCTGGCTCTTTATGCCGCAGGGGGCTGAGTGTGTCTGGCCACCGAGGAGCCGCTATCCCTGCGGCCTGTGGCCCCTGGCGGGGCTCCCTGCCGGAGCTGAGCCCCTGAGCGGTCTGACTCAGGCTCTACGTGTCAGCAAGGAATTGGCTTGTGACAGAACCAGTGGGAGCTGGGGGAGGGTCTGCTGGCTGGGGCAAGGTGTCTCTGAGAGAGACCTTGGGGGCTGAGGAGGAAGCAAGATTGGAGATTGGCAGGAAGTTGCAAATTCAGGGTTATATACGTGTCTGTACCCTCACATTTTCATCTGCCTGGGTCCTTCCCCCCATTAAAAAATGCATGCACAGGGCCTCCCTGGTGGGCAGGGGTTAAGCCTCAGCACTAAGTAGGAAGCTATCTGCAGTGGCATGAGTTCGATCCCCAGCCAGGGAGGTGACCCACAGACCTTGTCTGTCTCCCCCTTGCTCCTCTCAGCAGTGTATTTCAGTGGATCTGCCCATTCTGCTCCTCACTCTGTCACTGGTGAAGCCTCTCACCACCACCCCTAACCTCTGGGCTGCACCCCAGCTCTTGCATGCATAGACAGACAGACAGACAGATAGATCTTTTTTAAAAATGCAGGCACAGTTGAGCCTCGAACAGCTTGAGTTGGAACTGCGCGGGTCCACTTATATGTGGGTATTTTTGGAAACAAATGTAAATTCACGCTAGGGATGATTCCATTCTGGTCTGTCGCTGTGGTTCCTCTTTTACGATTTTCTGCATAGCATTTTCTTTTCTCCAGTTTGATTTAGTGTAAGTACATAGTACGTTTTTATATATGTATATAAAACACAGCGAATGCGCTAATGGACTGTTTTTGCTTCCTAGAGACAGCAGGCTAGGAGTCGTTAATTTTGGGGAGAGTCAAAAGTCATACACAGATTTTTTTTCAATTCTGGGGGTGTCAGCACTCCAACCCAAGTCAGTCCAAGGTCAACTGTCTTAAAAATGATATTTTATAACTGCAATAAGGCCAAGGCCATACCTTATGTTATAGGCATTAATATCATGATTTGACTACTATTAATTCCTGCTGATTTTAAATGAAACCCTAACGTTTCTCGGCCTCCTGTGCTGTGGTCTGCCCCTTCCAGCCAGTCCCTCCAACTGGGGTCCAGCAGTGTGACCCGCTGGCAGCTCTGGGGCTGATCTCCACTTGTTCAGAAGCTTCTGGAATTCGCTCCCACTGCAGTCCTTATTTTGGCCGAAGGGAGGCTCTGGCTGATGGCTGCTGAAACCCCGAGTGCTCCCTGGGTCCCCCATGTCCTCCCGCTGCACCCACCACCCCTGCCCAGTCCCCGGCAGCCTGAGGCTGTGTGTAGGCCTGGAGGAGGTGGCTGGTGTGGGGCTGAACACGCTCCGGGCTGATGTTTTCTTGGTGCCTCACCTGCTCAGACTTCTCGTCCTCAGCCAGGGGAGCCAGGGGAGCCCTGCCCTCCTGTCTGGCTTGGAGGCGGCTGGGCTGAGAATCACTAGGTGGTGCTTGGCTCAAGACCTCCCGTGACGATGTCTGGAGGGACCCGCTGTGGGGTGTGGGAGGAAGGGAGCGGCCTTGGGGCAGGCTGTGGGTAGCCGGCTGCAATCCTGGCCTCCCGCAGAGGCCTGGGCTGGGGCGTGGCGCGCTCTTGGCCTGTTTCCGACCGTGTCACCCACTCCCTGTCCTTCTGTCAGCACCACGAGGATGAGAAAGGCAGGGGGTGGGGAGCTGCGCACACGGCTGGGGAGGGCGCCACGTGGCAGGCCTGGACGCCGCGTCGTGGACAGGCAGGCAGGACCTGGGTGTCCTCCCTCTCGGTCCAGGGGCTGTGCTACACCTGAGTCAAGAGGAAAAGCTCCTCCTGGCTTGAAGGAACAGAGCAAGACAGGCCGCTGCGGCTCACACTCAGCTTCCCGAAGTGCATTTCAGGCTACAGGTCTGCTTGCTTAGAACTGGATTCTGGAGCAAGCGGAGTATGGCTAACTCTGCAGGACCTCAGGCGCACCTGTCCGCCCTGGCTGATGCTGCGCCTGGGTGAGCGCACTCCCAGTGAGGCCGACAAGCCAGCAGGCACAGTGCGCTCTGTCCTCAAACAGCTGCAGCCCGCTGCTTTGTTTCAAGCAGAAGCTACAAGGAGCCCCAGGCCCGGTACAAACAGGCACCCCACCCCCTGCGTCGGCACATTTCCTGTTTCTCCCTGCACCTACGGACCCTATTTATACCCATGGGCGGTCCTAATAAACAGACTTCGGACTCCAGACCCCAGGCTTCTGCTTGTTTCTCGAGTCTCTGAGTCTTCTATGTTCGGGCGATGGGCGAACGTAGTGGTCAACACACACCTCGGTGGGTTTGCAACAGGGGAGGGGGTGGTGGTCTCTTGGGAAGTGAGCGTATTCTCTTTCTCCCCCGCTGCAGGGTTCAGTCAGCCAGACAGACCCAGGGTCTCCTGGAGAAGGGGTTCCCACTCAGGAGACGGAAGCCCTGGCTGGACAGCAGGCATCACGAGCGTCTCTGAGAGGCTCTCCTTCCCGAGTCCTTGCTAGATGGAGTGTGTGGTGTGGGCAGCTCACCTTGGGCTTACACCAGAACTTGTTAGAAACGCAGCTTCGGGCCCTCCCTAGTGGCACAGTGGGTTAAAGCACAGCACTCAGAAGCTAAAGCCACCGCAGCATGAGTTCGATCCCCTGCCAGAGAGTGACCCACAGGGCGCAGCAGACCTCTCCTGACCCGCCCGCTGCTCCCCTCAGCAGTGGACTTCATCAGTTGGCCTGATCTGCTCCCCACTCTGTCTCTGGTGAATCCTCTCACCGCCCCTGCACCTCTGGCCTGTACCC
>NW_004567139.1:6416759-6419108 GCF_000260355.1 Condylura cristata | reverse complement strand
AAAAAAAAAAAAAGGAAGGAAGTTGGGTGAGTCCAGAATTGAAAGCTTGACCCATTGGTGCCTCGACAGAGACTCCACTCTAACGGCAGAATTCACCTTCCTTTCCAGTGTACAGGGTCATTTCCCAAGAAGGCCCGCACTCTGTCCTCACACTTCCTGAACTATGGGCCTCTTTTTGGTGAGGCTTGGAGCACTTGCAGGTCATCTAGGTCCCGAGGGTGGTGGTTTCTGGGGCCACAATCGCCAAGTCCTTCCCTGCCTCCAAGGGTCCCGGACTGCTTTGGAGGCTGGGCCGGGGTGGATCTGTGGGCGGATAGCAGGGGCCTCGCGCAGCAAACATGTGTCTCCAGCAAGGGGAGACGGGTCCTGGGGTGCAGGGGACCCTGATCCGCTGGCTCTGGGTGCTAGCCAGGCACCTGCTCTTGCCCCCTACAAACCCCCTGGAGGGCTGTCTGGGTCCATGCAGCCGATGAACAAAACGCCACCCAAACAATCCTTCCTCTTGTGAGTGAAGGTTACAAGTTTTCTGTTTCAAATCTGATGGTATCAATTTCCCCCTTTTTCTTTTTTCTCTCTGTTTTTATTGCCAACCAAAGGATCTGGAATGATTCCTTTGAGCCTAATGATGGGGAAGCTTAGAATGAGACTATTCTCTTTCCACACCTTTTGAAACATTACTCTTCCTGGTGTCTGAATGAGGTTGAACAGAGGTTGGATTTAGAGATTAAATATCTATTTTAGCAGCAAAGACACTGATCATTGGGAGTTACATGGATGCTACGAACAGCCAGTCCTCAGGACATGCAGGGGGTCGTGGGTAGGGGCCAGGCCTGAACTGGGTGTTTCTCATGCCTCACCCCACATACTGATTTCCAATTCGTTATATCCCATCGCCAGAACATATAAAAATTCAGAATGGCATCCGAGGAGCCTTTGAACGTAAAGCACCCCAAAACAGAGCAACTGGACAGTGGTAGGGGGTTCATTGTATAGTAACGGCCCATTGTGGATATAAGTTTTGTTATCACTTGAGAAAAAATAAAAAACACTGTTCGGTCTAATGTCCACTGACCTCTTCTGCGTGGAGGCCTGGCTGGTGGTGGGTGGCCTGCATTTCTTTGAGGTGTTCTCCGGTCTGCCATGGAGGAACTGACACAGGAAATGGATTTCTCTTTTTCTGCCTGAGTGCAGTCTTATGCTATAGGGACGCAGAAACGACTGCTAAAAGCCTGGGTCCGCAGGAGGATGCCTGGCACGGAGGCCCTGCCCTCGCGTAGTAAATTGAAGATGAGCCTCAGTTTACTGTCGCTGGTGTCACTCTCCCTCTCTTTCTAGGTGCAGTTGGCAGCTCCTGGCTGAGCTGGCTAGGTACTTGGAAGCAAGAAGTGTGGACGTGAGCAAAGGTGAGTGGTGTAGCCCAGCCCCGAGCTCGCCTGCTCTGGGGGCCTCTGGGGGCCTCCGGTCACTCTTCCCCTGCACCTGCTTGCTGGCCCAGAGCGGCCATGGCAGTGGATTCCGGGCAGCTGTGGCCCGACTTCTACTCAGATGGACGTTTCCTGTCTTTCCATTGATGAGGAACTGAGGTGTGGTCACTCAGACAAGGTGGCTAGTGGGGGGGGTCAGATCCCCTCTCCTCCAGGACCCCACCAGCTACCAGCGCTGGCACTGTCTCTCCAAGTGGCAGTGAATTGCCCCAGCACCTAGTGGCCCTGGTGGGTCCTGCCCTCTGCTCTCAGCACACAGGGGCTGGCCCAGGCCCCTGGATGCCGAGCAGGGCACTGGGTGGGCACTCAGCCCTGCAGGTCCAGTGGCACAGGGGGTCGTGGCCCTTCCTGAAATACTGCCAAGGAAGCCTGGTCCTCCTAAAGTCAGGGGGGTGGTGATGGGCACACTCTGTCCAGGGGTGGATGCGGCTATGGCTGTGGACACCTCTTCAGCCAGGGCAGGACCTCACCTGGCACAGGACACCGTGAGCAATGTTGGCTGGGCCCCAAGAGCAGAGGGAGTGGGAGGGGGCTTGTCTTCTATGACTTGGGTGCTTCACCCCAAACATTTTTCACTGCTCAGTCGGGAACCTGCTCAGGTGATGGTGGGGGTTACCTGCCGGAGGAATCCTGGAGTCAGGGTGCTCTCTGCTGCTGTCTGTTGGGGTGACTGGCAGCTGGTGGGAGGGGGTGTTAATGAGTGACTCCAGGGGAATTCCAGGCACTTTGTGGGCCCTGCCTTTCTGAGCAGCCAGCTGCCCGCCCGCCCGCCCGCCGCGACGGCGAGGTCGGGCACTCACATCCGTCTGCGTCCTCCGGCAGGTCCTCCTGGAGCAGCGAGAGGTCTGCGCCGAGAGGAGAGAAG
>NW_004567139.1:6415678-6416659 GCF_000260355.1 Condylura cristata | reverse complement strand
AGGTCCGGATTCGGACACCCATAGAAGGCATTCCTGTGGAATTGACACAACGAAACCCCCAGGCCTCACCCTGTGCCAGCAAAAGACCAGCAGGAGTCTGTGAGGGAGCGTTCAGGCCGAAGGGTCATTTCACAGCTGCCCTGGGAGGGGCAATCTGGATGCTTTAGCTGTAAAAGGCCCCGAGGATTTAAAGAAGACCCCTCCTCCAGTTTCCTTCCCCCTCTCCCCAATTTCTGCCACTAAATTGGCTGGATTGAAATGTCATGGGAGCAGGGGAGAGTTAGACTGACTTATGTGAAACATCATGTCAGCCCTGGAGGGGTAAGTCTGGAACCATTTCTGTTCATTTGGGCTTCAGACCGAATGAGTTTATTAGATGCTTTCCTCCTAGTAAATAATAATACAAAAAAAACCTCCCCCTAATAAGCTGAGAACAGGTTGGCTTTATGTGAAGTAGGAATAAGAGCCAGAATCCGTCCTGTAGGCTTGGGCTGGCGTAGGAGGGAGTCTGAGGTTTTGCTTGCTTCCTTTTTAATTTATTTCTATAGTCACCAATTTATTTCTCTGAGGCCTCCTCATATCACAGACCTCTAGAATACATTAAGCGAAAGTTGGCAGAACTGCCAGGAGAAATAAGCAAATGTACAGTTGCAGCTGGAAAGGCACAAACCTCCCCCAGCAGTTGATGGAAACAGTTACAAGGAAGTCGGGTGGGGCCCTCCCGGGTGGCGCAGAGGCTTACAGCACAACACTGCGAAGCCAGCTGCAGCCACTGCGCGCGAGTTCGACCCCCGGCCAGGGAGGTGACCCGCAGGGCTCAGCAGCCCTCTGCTGCCTCCCGGCTGCTCCCCTCAGCAGTGTACTTCGTCGATCTGCCTGATCTGCTCCCCATGCAATGTTGGGTGAATCCTCTCAACCCCCGCACCTCTGGCCTGTACCCCAGTTCTGTATGCATAAATAAATATATCTTAAAAAAAAAAA
>NW_004567139.1:6400529-6413338 GCF_000260355.1 Condylura cristata | reverse complement strand
CCCGCCCGCCCGCCCAGGGCCTCACTCTGAATGCCAGCTCATGCCATGGGCTGCATGGCCCCTCCGTGACTCCTGCCTCGTTCACTCACTCGTCCTTTGTTCATTCATTGGCTCATCTCATAGAGCCTCTGGCTGCCCTGTGCTCTGGGCAGAGAATCCAGCCCTGCTCGCAGGGAGTTTGCCTTCCACGGGGCCGCGTAGACGCAAATAGTAAATACGTCGAGAATCGAGAAGGTGACAGTGTTGTGAGAAGAAATAGAAGCCGGGACAGGACAGAGCGCAGGTGTCCCTGGGGGGTGGGGGGTGGGGGCAGGCCCAGCGCAGAAGGGGGACGGGTCAGTGAGAGGCGCCCTTTGACCTCCTCACCTGCTAGAAGCAGCTGAGCGGCAGTGGCCGGAGGACATCAGGGGAGGCGCTTTCGGCAGAGGGACAGCCAGCTCAGGGCCAGGGCGAGCGTAGGCCGTGTGTGAGGACCAGGCCCGCGGGCTTGCGTAAGGGCTGGGCACAGCCTGTGAGAGAGGGTCTGCAGCAGTGAGGGCCGGGGGGCCCTGGGCTGTCCCTCCGAGAAGACTGGGGGCCACGCAGGGTTTTCGGGGCAGCAAGCTGTGATCCAGCTTAGTAGAGCCGTGTGCAGAGGCCATGAAGGCAGCTGAGGGCGACACTCCGGTAAGAGGACGTCGAGGCTCCTCTCCACCTACCCAGGCGGGAAAGGCAACGAGCAGCCTTCTTGGTGGTGGGGATGAGCTGGGAATCCGGGAGGCCATGTCTCAGCTCCTCCTGCGTGTGGGCTGTGGTTAATGTGAGCGTCATCTCCTCCCTGGTGCCTGCGAAGCCCCCCCGGGTCCCATCGGCAGGCTGCGGGTGCAGCGGGCGAGATAGAAGAGGCGGAGGAAAGCGAGAGGGTGGGGGGAGGTCGACGGGGAGAGAGGCCAGAGCCCGTGTCCCTCGTTCCCGACCCACACGCAGGGCAGCGGCGTGCTGCCCCTGAGGCCAGCCTCATGCTGCGGGGCGTCCTCCCAGGCCTCCTGAGCCTGCTGGGCTCTCCTTGTTCTCCCCGGCCTTGCCTTCCTGTGCTCCCCGGAGCCGGCGGGGCTTGGCATCTGCAGGAGCGCGTCCAGGCAGCTCGGCCCTCGGCCTCCTGTCCTGCTGTCCCGCCGCCCCGGCGATGTCTCGGTGTTGGCTGAGTGAGCAGCAGCGCTCACCGCTGGACTGTGTCCATAAGGACCTGTCTCACAGGGGGTCAGCCCGGGATGGCGGGTGCCAGCCCCCGGGGGATGCTCATGCTGCGGCCTTCTCTGTCACTCATGCACACGGTGGAAGAGTCAGCTGAGGACAGTGGCCTTCCGCACCCTTCTCCCTGGTGAAGCCTTAGGAGTGTGTTCACTAGGAACATTCGACAGAGAAAAGCCAGAGGGTGGAGCGGAGTCTGTATATTCCTCCCCAGCTAGGGGCATCCCAACAGCTTCAGGCCCCCTGCAAGTGGACACTTTCCTGCCCGGCCCTCCACGCTTCTGCTGCCAGGCCGCTGGCCCACGAGGGCCGCCCGATGGCCGAGTCCACGTGGTGGTGGCTATAAACAGCAGCGTCCGTGGGGCTAGCTGCTGTCACATTCTCTGCCTGTTGGCCCCAAAGGCTCCTGTGTGATATTATGAGGGGAAGCGCTATTTTTACCCATGGAAGCTCGGCCCCCTCGAGCACACCCGTCCCCAGCGCCATCCGTCATGTGTACGCGGTGGGCAGGGCAGAGGCGCTGTGGCCGAAATGATCATTTCTGCTGTAACCGCAATTGAGAGTGAAAACCCGGGGCTCTGGGAGGAAGAAGCAAGTCGCAGTGCTGAGCAGCCTTGGGGATGAGCTCACCCCGGGGATGGGAGCCATCCAAGGGGCTCGCAGACGGAACTTCCCCTCGGGGTCCAAAAGTGAGTCACTGGCTGGCATCCCTGCAGCCGGCTCCCTCCCAGGCCCCCCTCTGCTGTGGGACGTCCTGATCACCGGTCAGGCCCATGACTCACTGGGTCTCCCAGCCAGCCCCGGGCGGAGTCGTCTCTCCTGGCATCTGTAGCCTGGGTGCTATATGACCGCGGCCGGCTGCTGTGCCGGACGTGCGGGGCAGGGCCCCTCTGCCCCCCCCCCCCCCGCCCTGTACCACACAGAGTGGGGAGTCAAGGAGGCCCCCAAGCTAAAGGCAGACGCAGCCTGAGCAGCACCCAGACACCTGGGTGGGGGGCGGCTCCTGCCCAGACGCCAGCACCAGAGGAGTTCACCCAAAAGGCCAGGGCGGGCAGGGTGTCGGGTTTCCAGCCACACCCCGGCTCAGAAGCACCCCCCCCCCAACCTCGGCTGTCACTTCTCTGCCGAGGTTTTCATCTTCTAAGGATAGAAATAGTGTCATCTCTTCTCGACCTGTCAGTCTCACACCTGTCGGAGCCCCTGGCGGGAGACACCCAGGGCCGGCCCACCTGATGTCATCTGTGTTTATCGTCTTGTTTTAGAAACCAGGTAGCAGGAGGGACTTTCTGAGGATTAAAAAGAAGCTAATCCCTGTGCTACTTCAGTGTGGCTTTTTTCGCCCTCCTCCTATTTCATGTTTTATTTTTTCTCCTTCTTAATCTCTCTTTTGTTAAAAAAAAAAAAAAAAAAAAAGCTTTTCAGGACCACGGGAGAGAGGGGAGGAAGGCTTTGACGAACGACAGGTCTGTTTCCTTTCTCAGATTTGGTGTCTGTCCCGTGCCACCCCCGGGCGCTCCAGGCCCCCGAGGGGCTGAGAGCAGAGTCCGGCCTCCCTCTACACCCCACCTGGAAGCGCTGCAGCAGCCTGGACTCGGTTTACCTACCTCAGTCTCTGGCCTTCCCAAGAGATGGAGCAGTCGGGTAGGGTAGCAATACTTAGGAGAGAGGTCAAAGGTGACGCAGACCTGGCCAGGGTGCCACACGTCAGGTACTCCTCCCCCGCACCCCCTTTCTGCTCCCTGAGGGCGTAGGTGGCAGGACCGGGGCAGAGGTCGGGGCCCAGGAGGCCGCGTGGCCCAGACTGCCAGGGTCAGGCCCCTGGTCACTCCACCCGCAAATAGGTGGTTGAAGGTCTGGGTGTGACCATTAGCTGGTCAGGTGTGAGAGCTTGTGCGAAAGCTTCAGCCTCTGGGTGACTCAGTAAACTATAAAGGAAGTGACTCACTTCAACCCTCAGAACTCCTAAGTCTAGGCCGCCAGCACCTGTCTGAGACGAGGTTAGTTATTAACAACCAGGGTGTCACGGGAACCGGACATGGCCCTGGTGCGGGGAGCAGCTGGCTGCACACAGCATGGCCCCATCCTCTCGCCTCCCCAGGCCCCTCTGAGGCCTGGCCCCACAGCCGAGGATGCTAGTGAGCTCTTAGCGGTGGCAGGCTGCCCCAGTGTGCGCCTCGAGGACATCCATGCCACAAGGGAGAAGGAGAAAGGGGTGGTTTGGAGGTCACTCCAGAGCGGGCTGGGCCCGGGCCTGGGCCGGGCAGCCTGCCCACCCGTCAGGCCCACTCTGCAGGGGCGGCCCCAGCATTCTGCTCCCCGGGGCTCAGCACCCCTGCAGGGAATGCCTGTGGTGGAGTGGGCTACATCAGCCAGCACCCCCACCCAAGGAACTCTGACCTGCTGACCCCTGGCCCCAGAAGAAGCTAGCGGGGCCCCTGGGGGGGGGGGTGAAACACCCCGTGTTTGTGGCCACCTCTGGGAAGCCCTGCAGTCCTTGTGGGTGGGGCCGAGGGGTGGGGACACCATCGCTGGTCTGGTCCGTGGCCGGAGCCCGGTTAGCATCTGGGACGCAGGCTGCCTGGGTGGCCCTGTCGAGTCATGGCACTGTGCCGACAGGCTCCCCATCTGTAAGCCAGGGCACTCGTCACACCTGCCTGCTCACTTGCAGGGTTTGTGGGGCCAGCCAGGTCTCTGAGCACCTGACCAGGCCCGGGAGCAGCTCGGGGCCACCCAGGCGGGGTTGAGGTGCTGCCTGGTGAGCGGTGAGCTGGTCTGCGCTCCTTGCAGAGGTGGCTTCCCAGGCTCCAGACTGTGGCTGGGGAGCTTCTTGAACCGCCCACGGCTGATAAGTCACCTCCTGGTGGGTGTGTGCTGTCTGGACTCAGCAGGAGCAGACAGCCTGCCCTCTGCACCTGCTGAGAGCGGCTCCTCCCCCTCCTCTCCCTTCCCCTGGAAGGAGCTGGAGCAGAAATAGCTCCCAGGGCCTCCCCCTTGGGTTTTCCTGAGGGATCTACAGCTGCCCACAGAGAGATCTGGTGGCTTCTTTCTCAATGCATGCAATGCCCTGGGTGTTGATTTATGTGTCTCTGCCTGGTGATTTGTGCTGGTTTGTCACCTTCTTGTCATTAAAGAAGAGAGGCACCCAGGAATTCAGATTCTAGCCTGTCGTGCATATTCCAAGGAGGTGCTTGTAAATGTCCTTGAATATACACATCATCTAGGGCTTAGCTCATTTGCTTTGTAAGGCCCCCTGCATCCACTGAAGGATAAAGATTGAGCTGCAGAGGCCCTGAAGAATGGGCAAGAACATCAATGTAGGGTCTTCTCCACGCCCAGCCTGTGCCGAGTTGTTTAGGTACTAACCTTATCTCATAAAGCCAAGTTCTTTGTGATGCCTGATTCCATTGTCCCAGACTCAGGGTCGAGATAAGTGGCTTCAGCTTGACCACTGTGACCATAGAGAACCTGACCTCTCCTCAGGCCACCCCCTCAAGCACTGGCAACTCCTACTGTAGGAAAGTTCATGCATGTGGGGGTAGGGGGACTCCGTCTATCTTTGGACACTTCCAGAAAGGATTGGCCTCCAGGATCTGAAAGAATCAAGGAATATGCTGTGGAGTTGCAGAGACTTGGAAATAAAGTAGACTCAAGGAAAGAGAAAAGGGCACCTGTAATGGCTTGAACAGTGCCACAAATTCATGTCCACATAGAACCTTAGGACGTGACCTTATTTGGGAACAGAGGTTTTGCAGATGTAATTAATTTAGGAATCACGCCAAGTCATTAAACGGGAAGGGGAGACAGAAAGACATGAGGAAGGCAGTGTGCACTCAGAGGCAGGTAAAAGTGATGTATCTGCCAGCTACCGATTGCTGGAGCCTCTGGAAGCCAGGCAGAACAGGGACAGACCCTCTGTCAGTGCTTCCAGAAGGAACCCACCCTTCATCAAGAACCTTTGGCTCCTTGAGCTATGGAGAAAACAAATGTCTGTGGTGTTAAGCTTCAAATTGGTGGTCTTTTTTTATGCCAGTCTAGCTCTTTCATTAGGAAGGTGGGTCTGCAAGCCAGATGGACCCTTGGGTGGAGCTGAGGAGTATGTGGAACAGGGTCCTTCAGTCTTTAGAGCTCAAAAATGTTCCAGTCTGGACTCCCTGATGCTGGGAATTGCCTCCAGCTTCCTCTTCTCCATTCATGGAAAAGGATCAAACCATCCTTGACTTCCGCACCACTCTACACATCAATGTGACTTATATAATGACAGAATAATTGTAATATGCTTACCATTAGGAAAACATATACATGGCAAAGAGAATATTTAGCATTCACGATCACAGGGTGTTTTCCTTCATTATTAGATAATTTGTTGATGTATCATCATTGTTTAGTATTTCACCACAGGACTATCACACGGATACTTTGAACATTTCTTCAATGTGCTTTTCTTTGGCAAATTACCACCTACTTGGTGGTTCAAAACAACACAAATTTATTTTCTTACAGTTCTGGAGGCCAGAAGACTTGTACGGTTAGTCTTAGCAATCCTGACTAGTTCAGGGTTCACCCTGGAATGAACTAGATTCAGGGTGTCGGCAGGACTGGTTCCTTCTGGAGACTCCAGGGGAAACCCCCTCCTTGCCTCTGCCAGTTTCAGAGGCTGCTGGGAGCTCCTTGGTTTGCGGTCACAACTCTCCAGTGTCTCTACCTTGGCGGTCACATTACATTCTCCTGTAATGGGGTCCCCTGCCTCCCTCGTTGAAAGACACCTGTGATCAAACAAGCGCCAACCTGGAAAAGCCAGGATAATCTCCCTATTTTAAATGACTTGACCCCATCTTCCCAGTCCCTTTTGCTATATAAGGTAACATTTATAGGTTCTAGGGATTAGCACAGACTATCTTTCTCTCTTATTTTTCGCAGGGAGAAGGAGTCATTATTGAGCCTAGCACCACATCCATGACAATTTTCTCATAATAAACTCCTGTAAATGAAAGTCCAGGGTGAAAGGGTAATGCAGGGAAATGTTTGCAGAAAGTGTTCAATGTACCATAGATTGACTGCTGTCCTGTTGTTCCTGTCTCTTTAAGAACCTTGCGTAGCTCCCCCAGGAGTCAGATGGGGTGGGGGGCTGGGGGCTGTGGATTGAAATCACCATTACGAGAATCATTTAAAGTCCGCCTCTAGGAAGCTCGGGCTAATGAGATAATTCCCATTAGGAGAGGAAGGAAATGAAGGTGGCCTGACATCCCTTTCTGTCTCTAATTTATATGATTCACTGAAACCTCCCCCTCCTCCCCAGGCCCCCCGCCTGGGCTGCCCCTGTCCACCTCCTGCCAGCCCCGGGAGCTCTGGTTTCCAGCAAGCCCCAGCATGCCTGGGAAGGGTGCCTTCCCCCAGAAGAGGCTTCTGGCCCTTGGCTTTGCAGCTGTGCCTGAGAGTGTTCTTTGCTTCTTTCCTCCTCTTCCCCAGATCCGCACCCAGCCTCCTTCCACCCCACCCACCCCAATCCCACCGGACTGGTGTCTATAGGACCAAGGAGAGAGAGACACTTCCAAAGCGCGGGAGGCCCCCAGGGGCTAGGACCCACGGCTGCCAACGGTTTGTTGGCCCCTCACCCCACCCCCCCTTTTTGAGGGAAGAGAGAATAGAGCAGGAGCAAGAGACAGTTCTCTTCCTGTTTTGCACCACTGCCTACACTTTTGGTCAAAGCGCTACAAACATGAAAATCCAGTTTGGGTCTTTAATTAGAAAAGTGTGACGTAACCCAAAAGTTGAGGGTTTTTGAAGTTCTGGTCAAGTCCTGGACGCACATCTGGGGCTGCAGAGAGAGGAGAGAGGGGGAGCCCCCTCCCCACGTTGTTGTCACTCGTGTCTCCTTCATTTCCTGGACACCTTCTTGCTTCTCGCTGGCCTGCTGGGGGGTCTAGCCAGCTGACCCCCGTTGCAGGAAGAGGCCCTGGCACCCAGAGGCTCTTTCTGGACCCTGGTTTGCTGCTTCTCCTCCGTTCATCCTCCCCGAGGGACACCATATGGTGGACTGTTCCTTCCGAGTCAGGGCCAAGGGCCAGAGCCTTGCTGGCCCCAGGGACAGCACAGCGGCCTGATGCGCTGTGTGGGTGGCCTGTCCTGTGAACTTGCGGCCTGCCCCTCAGCTCCCGACAGCCCAGCTGCAGCCTTGGGTCACAGCCTGGCCGTGAGGGGAGGGTGCTGAGGCCCAGTGTCCTCAGGCCCCTTGACACCCACACTGCCCGCTGGCCACGTGGTGCCGACCGGGCACCTGATGGAGACCCCAGAGGGGTCGTTTTAGGTTGAGCTGGCCTAATCCTTCTCACAGGCCGCAGTGTTGAGTCTGACAAGCGTGACAGGGAACCAGGGGCGGGGGAGGGGTGAGGGGAGAGGGGAACGGGGTGGGAAGCAGAGCACCGGGTGTGCTGTCCAGCATCCAAGCAGCACAGCACACGTCCGGTGAGGCTCTGGCTGGAATCAGGAGTGCAGCCGTGAACCTCCACTGCGTCGTCTCCTGCTGGCGACTCCAGGCTCTGTCACCTGTCCCTGCTCAACGGGGGCGTGGCCCAGACTTTTCAGGACAGCTTGAGGGAACACAGAAGCGGAGGTCAGGGTTCACCCCAAGGCTAGGGGCAGCGTTAGCTTAAGAAGGAAGGAAAGGCATCCCGGGGGAGATGGTTTTTGTGCTCTTAGGTCTGGTCCGGGCCGGAATCTAGCCAAGGCCGTGCCGATGCCCTGCCTTCCTGGGAAACGCATTTTAATAGAGACGGTGCCACAGGGCACTGTGGCCATAATGACTAAGCCCACTTCCTGGGTCCTGGTGTTTAACTGCCTCCCAGCAGCCGAGGCTGGCGGCCTCTGGCCTCTAGGAAGATCCTCGCCTACCGCACGCAGTGGGATCCTCACAGTTGCCGATTTGCAAGGGGGTCAGAGAATTGAGGCGACTCGCTTAGCACCCCTCAGAAGCTGCTGCAGGGGTAAACGGCTCCCCAGTCACCCTATTGCAGTGGTCCCCATCCTGCTCTCTCTCTTGAGAGAACCAGTGCAAGCAGCCAGTGCTTGCTCACCCATTGGCTCATGCGTGCCTCTTCCGTGTCCAGTTCTAAACTTGATGTTCTCAGCATTGTCACTGACCACAGACCTGCACGGGGCTGCGGGACTTTCAGGCAGCTGCAGGGCCAGCCAGCACCTGCTCTCTCCTCCCCCATATTGGTGGACGGGCCTTCTTGGTACTGCTGTGACCTCGCTGCAGGCTGACCACTCACCTTTGGACACTCTGGTTGGCCGGGGAATGCAACCAGGGGTCTCAGTAACCTGGAGGTGGGGGGGCAGCTTATCCCTTTGTCAGGAAAGAGGGTATGAAGCTTTCCTCCCTGGAAGCTCCACCCTGGCCTCGTTCCCAGAGAAGCTCTTGATGGTGTCCAAGGAAGTTATGTCTCAGTCCCCCGAGTCCTGTGGTTGCAACAGAACTGGACGCTCTCTGGCCCTGTCCCCCCCTCTGCTGTTGTGAACTGGCCATCTGAAGAGACAGCGGGGGCCATTGTGATCGGCCGCTGGGTGGCTTCAAGAGACATATTGCGTGATAAACAGAGCACCCAAGGGAATCTGAACCTGGGGTCCCTGTTATCTGTAAAGTCCATCTTTGGGGACAATCCCCTGCGTATAAACAAGAGGTCAAGTTGGCTGGTTCGGAAGGGGCTTTGATCCACCTAGAAGTTAATGCTTTTCAGTGAAGACAAAGCAGCCCCACCCACCAGAGATAAGAGGCTGGTGCTATCACAAACCACCGGCTCTTGATAAAGCCGGTTTTATTGAGGTCTGGTTTTCACCCAATGGGAACACATCCGGCCAGCATCAAAGGGAGCAGGCGTCCCCTGTGCAAAGAGGCCGGTGTGTGCCTCAGGTGTGTGCGTGCGGGGCCCTGTATGTGCACGGCTGCCCGTTGGCAGTTACCTTCCTTCGATCAGAGGCCACCAGCCCTGGGGGGCCTCGACGGGTCCTGAGCTTCGTTCCCTGGGCCGGGTGGGTCCAGTTCCTCAGGTGTCTCTGCCTGTGGTGAATTTAGCACCTGAGTTGGGAGGGTCGCTCCTGGGCCCAGCTGTCCTCATGTCTGACCCAAAGGCTAAGAAGGTCAAGGGCCGGGTGAGATGGGAGCTCAGGCAAGACCACACTGGAGGCTTCTTGGGGGATCCCGCGTGTGCTTGGGGGGGGGGGGCTCCAAACCATGGGGAGGTTTTTGTCTCACATGAAACAAGGGGATGGAGGTGTCTGCCTCACCTAGACAGAAGATTCAGAGCAGAGGGCCTGGAGGAAGAGTGAGCGGGGTTTAAGGTCTTCTCAGGGGGTGCTGCTGGGTGAGTTGGTGGAGTGGGTGTGGGGAGGGGGCATCTTCGCTGCCCACCCCGGGGCAGAGCCTCTGGGCGCCTCGTGTTTCCTGTGGCAGCCCGGATGCTGGACATCTTGCACTGGTCTCTGGAGGCCGGGCAGAGCCATGCACACAGAACATCTGGAAGCCTTTTAAGGTTTATTTTCTAACACACTTGCAAGAGTCAGGACATTTGCACACGAGGTTTATGGGCTGGAGGGCAGTCAAGTGGGAGATGTATTTTGACTGCGGGAGAGGAGGTGGGAGCCTTGGCCACGGCCACGGCCAGCAGCGAAGTCCTGTGTTCTCTGGACTAACATGTTGCCCAGAAACCTGCCAAACCCCCGGGGGTCAGAAAGGGGAGCAGCCGGATTTCTTCTGCCTTGTTCCCATCAACTGCATGAAAGGGACTAGGAGGGTCAAAGGCAGAGCCCCCAGGAAAGGGGGAAAGTGCCTGTGGGAAACATCTACCCGTAGTGCTCGGAGACCGGCTGCAGGTTGCCCTTCGTGCGGGTGGCGGTCTCACACCTGTACCTGTCCTTCCACCTGGGCTAGCCAGGTGGGGCTCAACCAGGCCGGGACAGAGAAGCACTTCCTCTGGGCACTTCCGTGCGGCGTCTGCGGGCCATTTCCCCGTGCCCCGCCCGTACCCCGCCCTGTCCCCTGTCCCCCTCCTCTTCTCTTTCTCTGCCTCCCTGAGTGACATCCTGGGCTTAATGTATGGGGCCGAGGGAAACAAGGAAAAGCTCAGCTCAGCATTTCAGCAGCGCAGGCGGGGGATGAAATAATGCAGAAAAGACAGTCCCGGCAGGGGAAAGAACTCACACGTGACTGTCGTGACTGTCGTCCTTCAGGAGCCAGACATCAACCTGCTGGGCGCTCCCTCCTTCGTGCCCGCCTTCTCCTTTCCTGCTTTCCTTCCTTTGCACGCACGTCAGTGATGGACCCCTGGCCAAGCTTGTTTTCTGGGCTTCATTGAATCCATGTGACATCTCTCCCAGCTCAGAGTATCCTGTGGGAGGATTCTGGTTTCAGTGCCCGGGGACCTTAGCAAATGGAGGTGCAGCCTGCTCCCTGCCTGCAGCGGGCCCACTGCCCTGCGACTGTCTGCAGACAGTGGTGTTGTTGGGTGAGCTGATGTTTATTGCGCCTCGTGGGAGCTGGCTCCTGGCGTGCTCTGTTTACGAGAGGAGGAAACTGAGGCTGTGTGTGTTATTCATGGGAGCACTGGGAGGTGTCCTGCCTGTGCTGATGGGAAATGGGGTGACCGAGCCACCAGGAATTCCACCCTATGGACTCATCCCTCAGGCAGCTGGCATGTTGGTTCCCAAGCCTTCTCCAGTCATGTTTATTATAGTTTCTGCTGAGAGCATGTGTGTCCTCCCCATTTTCCAGGATATAGGTGTGTTGTTACCTTCTCTCCTCCGGGCCTGTCCACCCCTGACTGTGGTACTTGGCCTGTCACCATGCCAGGAGAACTCTAACTGCTCCCCTGTCCTGCTCTGGTATGTTCTGATTTGGTCAGGCTGGGGTGAGGCCTAGGCAAGGGAATTCTGAAAGGCTTCCAGAAGATTCTAAGGTAAAGCCAAGGTCAAGAACCCATGACTCAAAAGGGGTGCTTCTCGACCCCCCACCCCCACTCCAGATGCCAAGGCCTGGGTGGGGGGGTTTGATGGTCACAGCCTGGAGGGGGTAGAGTGCTAGTGGTATCTGGTAGGTGGAGGTGGGCAGTGTTGCTCATTATCTCACAATGCTTGGGGCTGCCCCTCTCCCCAAGAATGACCCGACCCAGTGTCACGGGTGCTGGAGTGGAAGAACCATGACTTTGGAATGGTGGTCCGCACACTGGAGGGTACAGGCAAGGTCATGGCACTCTGGGGCGAGTGGGTGTCCAGACCCCACTCCTGGGAGTTTCTGATCCAGTAAGTTTGGGCTGGAACCTGAGAATTATGTCTACCAGGTTTTAGGTCCTGCTGACATGTCCTCCCAGCACTGCATGTTGAGAACCATACTCTGGAAAGACTGAATCCCATTCCCCTGAGTCTGTGATAGTAAGTGTGTCTATCATGATTACTAGAAAACTCTAAAATAATGAGGCCATGGTAACCAGGAGTGAAGAACATTTTCTCTCACAGAAATCCAGAGTAAGGACAACCGAGATGACTGTGGAAGTTCTGGGGTCATCAGGGACCCAAGCTTCCGTCTTCTTGTTAGATTATCTGAGTACATGGCTCCTAGTGGCAATATCCCTCATAGCCCAGGATGGCTGCTGGTGCACCAGCCATCATTTCTTCATTGAAAAGCAAACAGGTAATAATGGATTCCAGCTATGTTTGAACAGCTTCCTCGGAAGATCAGGAGCACTGGCCTACATCTCTTGGCCAGGTCTTAGTCAAGTGGCCAGAGCTGCAAGGAGGGAGACCGAGATACAGTTTTTGTTTGTTTGTTTTAACTCTGGGCCCTAATGTGTCAGCCAAAAATTAGGGCATTGTACGTTACTAAGTAGAAAGGGTAGAATAGATGTCGGGCCACGAGTGGCCTCTGCCCACATAGACACGCACGCGCCTAATCCTCCAGAGTTATCATGTGTTTGGATCTGCTGTGTTCCAGGTGCTTTTCATGTAGTAGCTCATTTCACCCCAAAAGCTTTGTGAGGAAGATAGTAGTAATGTCACTATTTTGCAGATGGTGAAGAGGAAGTTTTCACCCACCCAAGCTGCAGTCTCAACTGCTGATGTGCAAGCCTGCTTCTACGCCTGGCCAACCTCTTGCCTCATTTGTTTTCAGACACCCGACCGACCTTGTCTTTGGGAGCCTTTAAAGTGTCTGTTCGGCCTTTCCTGGTCTGGTCCCCCTCATTCACAGACCTGTGAGGAGACAGATTCATTGTGACCATGCAGACACTACAGATTTAGCAAGTTAACACAACACAGATCTCTTAGAGTTCTGAAAACCAGGTTCAGTGGGTTCAAGTCAGCAGGGTTGGTACTTTCTGGAAGTTTTAGGGAGAATCCATTTCCTTGCCTTTTGTTTTAGCTTGCAGAGACCACTTGCTTCCTTTGCCTGTGACTGCTTCCTCTGATGCCTCCAGCCTCTTGCTTCCCTCATCTTGTCTTCTACTCCCTCTCCTTGCTACTCCCTCCCCTATGGTACTCCCTCTCCTTGCTACTCCCTCCCCTATGCTACTCCCTCTCCTTGCTACTCCCTCCCC
>NW_004567139.1:6373450-6400429 GCF_000260355.1 Condylura cristata | reverse complement strand
TACTCCCTCTCCTTGCTACTCCCTCCCCTATGCTACTCCCTCTCCTTGCTACTCCCTCCCCTATGCTACTCCCTCGCCCACTCTATCTCCTTCCACCTCCTCTTGCAAGAACATTATGATTACATTTGGGGCCTACCCAGATAATCCAGGATCAGTTCAGGATCCTTACCTCATTTACATCTGCACAGCCCCTTCTGCTGTGGAAGGTAACCTTTACAGGGTGCAGGGATTAAGGCATGGCTATCTTTGGGGGCTCCTATCCAGCCTGCTATGGGATGTGCCTGCCCGTTTTCTTCTCTTCCTCGTGCCTGTTTCTCTCATGCACTGCTTCAAACCTAAATGCATGGACAGTTCAGCTCTGCCGCCGGCTTTTTCACAGGGGCCACAGGCGGGGTCTGCAGGGCAAGGCAGCATGTTGGAAGGCTTGTCTAATCAGCTCCTGGTGGCTATAGCAACGGGCATGAAAACATTCAAGTGGAAAAGGATTGGGGGAAGGGATTCCTGCCCTAGGTGGCAGCGTGACTTAACCTGTGGAACGATGCAGGCCTGAGAAGCACAAACAGCCCCATCTGGCAGGCACCATAAACCCTCTAGGCTGTGGGTTTCTAGGTAATCTCTCAAATCTCGAGATGCCTTTGAATCCAGGTGCCCCCATTATCTCTCTCCAGGCTCTGAGAGCCCGTGTCTTTGGCCAAGTGTGGGATAGTGGGGGCAGGGAGGGAGGCTGGGGCCAGCGATGTCCTAACCTCATTGATTCCCTGGTCTCTCTCCTGTAAGTGTTGACTGCCCCCACCCCACCCCCCAGCACCCCATCTTAGCTGGGTCTGCCATACTGGACGAGTCTGGGGTGTTGTGTGTTTTGCTTTTTATTTTATTTTGCAAACGCCTCCCAACATTCTTCTCTGTGTTTAATGTCCCCCTGCCAAGTGCATGGGGTTGCCGGGCAACAAGGAGGAAGTCCCTGTGTGATTCATCCGGCTGCTGCCAATTAATTTGCTAGCTGCGTGCGGCTGCCGGGTGGGGGCCACGGCTTCCCTGGCCTCGCTGAGACAGCTGAGAGGGCTGCCCGGGAGGGGAAAGGGAACCTGAGCAAGGTTAGCAGAACTTGGGGGTGGCGGGTAGGTGACTGGAAGTGCTGGGGGTCCCAATGCCAGTGTCGAGGGGCCCTGCCATCACCCGCTTTTCCTCTAGGCCTCCCATCAGCGCCGTCCCCAGCAAAGCGCCTCTGTGTGGGCACCTCACGGCAGGTGGCTAAGATGCAGACGCTTGCCTTGAGTCCTGCTGCAGAGGAATGTCTGTGACTGGCTCCTCGGGGCTCTCACTGTGAGCCCCCCTTCTGACAGCACCCTTCTGGGATTTCCCAGCAGCTGCCGGGGGGCACACCCCGAGGAAGGAGGGCTCTTGCACCAGGCTGAGCTGCAGCCCCCACAGGTCTGTGCCGGGAAGGAAGGGGCCTGCTGGCTTCCCCCAGAGGCCTCTCCACAGCCCTCGACGGCTTGTCCTGGGCCTGGCACATGCTCTGGGCTCCTGTCCGGGCCGGCCTGGTGACGCCGGGTCCCTGTCTGCCTTACGTGGCATCCACAGCGTCTAGTCCAGTGTGGTGGTGGGAGCACAGCAGGCAGAGAGGCCTCGCTGGGCCCCAGGCACAGCCTCCCACCTGGCAAGCATCTGGGCTCCCTGTCTGGTCTCATCAGTGCTAAATTGGCGAAGACCCTGAGACAGTCAGCAGTGCCAGCGTCTTCATTACTTAGAAGTGGGGGCCAGAGGTGGCCTGCTGCACCCAAGCCCATCCTCAGGGGTGGACTCCAGCAGAGAAAGAACTGTGTGGCTGGCGGCCGTCGCCTCTGAGACGCCTGTCTGTGCTGTAACTGTAACGTCCTCCTCCCGAGCTTGGGTGGCTTCCTGATGCAGCTCCGGGAAAGTGGAGAACCGCCCTGTCCCAGGGAGCTTCAGGACCCTCCCACCGAGCACATCCACAGCTCTGTGCCTCAGCCCCCCATCTGTGAAGCGGCCAGGCTCGGCCCCACACCTCACAGACACACCCCATGTGCTGACGAGTCAGGTGTCCACTCCCTCCGGGCTGGCCGTGTCCAGCAGTGCCCGAAACAGCATGGGGAGATTTGTGGGGAGGTTTGTGTGCAGGGTTCTGGGCTGCTTCCGAGGTGCTTCCGCGGGGTGCTCCGAAGGGGGTGTTGCTCACAGCCACCTGTCGCAAGGCCAGGGTCAGTCTAAACCTGTCTTCTCTGTGTCTGCAGGCCTGGACAGGAGGCTGCTCAGGGCTGTTTGCCTCATGCCACCAGGAAGCTCTGGCGCGGCCAGGACCCCTGCCCGAAGGCCCTGACTTAGCCCCGGGCTTGCTGGAGAATTCTGGGTTTGGAGAATAAAGCAGCTTCTGGACTTGAGAAGACCTCTGAGGAGGACCTGAGTGTTGACCTGCCGGGGCCGGAGGGCTCGCGCCCTCGCAGACACCACGCCCCAGCCCGCGCTTCCCTCCTGCGGACAGACGTTCCTCTGCCCGGCCAGCTCCTGGGGCTCCCCACCCCCACACGGCCGCCATCCCGTTCTCCCCCCACCTTCCACCTCGGCTGTGCCCTTGGGCTCAGCACCTCTTCTTGTTTGCTCCATTATCTTCCAGCCGGATACAGAGTGAATAGTTAACTACACTCGGAGCAAATGGGATCTTAATTTTTGTTCCTGCTGCTTCTAAAGCGGCCGCTGTTTGTACGCTGCCACGTGAGCCGCCGGGAGCAGCAGCCGTGTGGCCTGGCCCCACGGGCTCGAGTGAGCGAACCCGCGCACGAGTTCTCCACGGCCCAGAGAGCGGCGGGGCCTCGCGGGGTGCCGCGTGGGCAGGCTGGTGCTGTCCAAGGCCCGCTGTCCTGGCGCGGCCACGCGCGTCTTCGCCCGCCCCCGCCCGCGACGCCAGCGCACCGCCGCGGTGAGGACCCCGTTCCCGGGGCAGTGGGGTCCAGGCCAGAGCGTGGCTTCTCCGTAGTGGCCACATGCAGGCCTGGCAGCCTCCTCCAAGCTGCCCTGCGTCAGCCTCGTGGAAAATGCAGCACCCGCGATGATTGGACTGTGTGTGTCCAGGGCGGTGGACGGGTGGCCGTTGTCAAAGGAATTAAAGCCAGACCCCCAGTCTTCCCTGTGCTAGATGTTTGTGGCCACTTCGTGGCTTCTCGAAGAGCAGTGGGGACCCTTCCTGGCACCGCAGATTCGCCAGAACGAGCAAGGACCCTCTGGAGGATGTTTGTGCCGTTGGGATGTGGGATGTGGGGGCTGCCGCGGCTTTCTTTCAATTTCCTTCATTTTCCTTCCTTGGCGTGCAGGCAGACCGGACTTGTTAGCCCTCACGTCAGGGAACAGAGACCTGCTTGCGTCATCCCAAGTGAACAGGTTGCCCAGGAAGTAAGGAACACGGGAGACAGCCCGAGCGCTGCCCTACTGCCCAGAGCCACTCAAGATAATGTCATAGGTCCAGTCTCCAGCAAGGGCTGGCCACGCTGCCCCTCCCGGTGATCTGCCCAGCATCAGCTCCCTGCCCCATTCTCTTTTTCTGCTCTGGTGGTGACCAGTTGTTCCAATGTCCCAGCCTGGGAGGTTTCCGGGGAGGTGGGACTTTCACTGCTAAATTGGTGATGGCTCTGGACAGTTGCTGGCGTCCAGCTAGACGGCTCGAAGACTGCTTCTGCCTCAGCCTGATCTGCTGGGATGGGCTGATGTTCTTGGTTAGTGGGAGCCCGTGTGCTGGCCACATCATTGGCTACTGGGCAACTTCTAGAGGGTTGCCAGTAGACCAGACACCAGTCTTGACCAAGTCACTTATTTCCAAGGTGGTAGAGTTGCATGATATGAATGAAACCTGAGTGTAAAGACCCAGTTGCGATCACTTCCTTTGGAGATGTGCTGGGGACGGACATTCTAGGTAGCGAGGATTCCCCTCCGGTACAGTCCTACTTAAAAAGGGGACACTGACCTTCCTTGGTGAGAACAAATGAGTTGTTTAAAACCCAAACTAGCGCAGCTCTGGGGGCAGGGAGTAGCGATGACCCTATGATGCTGTGAGTGGATCCTCTGTGCGTGTGTGTCACGGGGCAATGGCTTGAGGAAAGGCTGCATCTTTGCCAGAGACTAAGCAGCACATCTTTGGGATGGTTTTGTCTGGAGAGCAGAGGAGTTGGCTAGAGGACTTCCTGAATTCCTTTCAACACTAGAAGACTTTCAGATATCAGGGGCATGTAAATTGGGACTAAGTGTGTACTTTTTCTCTAAAGTCTCCTAGATAACCTCTGGGTCCCGCTCAGTTAGGGCTGCACAGGACCTCCCAGCTCACGCTTCCTTTCCAGACTATGGCTTTATCCAGGGTGAGGGACAGAGTGTGGTGGTGGCGGGGCGGAGGGGAGCGGGAGGTGGTGCCAGCTCGGTTTTGGCGCTCATGACAAGTAAGAACAGCCCAGAGGCAAGTTACGGGTTCTTCTGAGGTTCCTCAAACCAGGCTCTGGGGCTTGTACTCCCCCTGAGGCTGTGGCTCCTTGCGGGGGGGTCAGGTCTCCACCTTTTCTGCTGAGAGACAGAGCGTCTGCAGCTCTGGAGCTCAGGTAACCCGCTCAGCTTGCACGGTGTGGCCCCGGAGGTCACGGAGGCTGGGGAGGAGGAGATAAGCATGCCGGCTTCTAGCAGGGACTCTCCTGTTACCCGTATGAAGACTGAGCTCCTCACACCCGTGGCTCTTTCCCCTCTTGTCGCTCTGTGTCGTCACTGCTGCGGAGTGCTAGCCAGGCACCCTGGGTACTGTTTTTCTTTTAAGAGCTCCTTCCAGAGGGCCCATCTTAGGCTCCAGGAATCTTGCTGCTGTGCCAGAGGCAACATTCTCCTGTCTCTCATCTCCCTGTCCCCATAGAATCCCAGAGTGGGCCATGGCCTGACGTTCCACTCTTGCCTAGATCTGCCTCTGATGAACACGGGACTCCTCTTCCTACAGTGGATGATGAGGCGTCGCCCAGCCCCCCGGGAGCGGGGAAGCTGTCTCGGCAGTGTGGGAGAGCATGAGAGAGAAGGTTGAACGACACACACACAAGCAGAAGGGGGAGCAGTAGAATTTTACACGTGTCACGTGTCGGGGTGTCAGTTTATCTTATTTTTTTTAAGATTTATTTTATTTATTCATACAGAACTGGGGGACAGGCCAGAGATGTGGAGGGTGAGAGGATTCACCAGAGACAGAGCGGGGAGCAGAACAGGCAGATCGGACTAAGTACACTGCTGAGGGGAGCAGCGGGCGGGTCAGGAGAGGTCTGCCACGCCCTGTGGTCACCTCCGGGTGGGCGGGGATTGAACTCATGGGGAAGTGGCTTAAGCTTCTCAGTGCTGTGCTTTAACCCGCTGCGCCACCAGGGAGGTCGGGGTGTCAGTTTCTTAATGAGGGTTTGAGCACCTTGTCCTCTCCTGGATGTATCTGTCTTCGATCTGGGTGGTGTGTCTCTTGCTGATAAAAACCCCAAAGTGGGGGAGATCAGGAGATGCAAATTGTTGTCTCAGAAAGTCTGTCATCTTTGCTTCTCCCCTGCAAAATAAGAGTTTGGTCACGTGGTCCCCAATCCTTTCCTAGCCCTGGTGGTCACGAGGCTGTCCTTTCTGATAGAGTTCATCACCTGGAAACGGGCCATTGTTTTCTTCCCTCTGCCGACGCCCA
Organism: Condylura cristata; assembly: GCF_000260355.1. Classification (NCBI taxonomy): domain Eukaryota; kingdom Metazoa; phylum Chordata; class Mammalia; order Eulipotyphla; family Talpidae; genus Condylura; species Condylura cristata. The sequence continues at coordinate 6,394,737 of NW_004567139.1, read as the reverse complement.
GGGTGGGTGTGAAGATACTTCATCCACCACTGAACAGACTCATATTATTTTTTCTTTAAACAAACATTTTTTTTAAAGATTTATTTATTTATGCATACCTAACTGGGATACAGGCCAGAGGTGCAGGGGCAGTGAGAGGATTCACCAGAGACAGAGTGGGGAGCAGAACAGGCAGATGGACTGAAACCCACTGCTGAGGGGAGCAGCAGGGAGACAGGAGAGGTCTGCTGCGCCCTGTGGGTCACTCCCTGGCTGGGGATCGGACTCACGCTGCAGTGGCTGTGGACAGCTACAGAGTCCTGTGCTTTAACCCCTTGCACCTCCAGGGAGGGCCCTGAACAGACTCCTCTTGCTTCAGGTTTGTTTATGAGCATAACTTAACCTCCCAAGAGTGCCCTTTCCCCAAGATTTTGTTCAGTCTTCCCTCTGAGGTCCTTCATAGCACAAAACTTGCTACACCAGGGCACTCTTATCCCCTCCCTTTGCTCCGTGGAGAAATGTCCATTGTGCCGAGGGAGAGATGGGAAGGTCTTGCGGTGGGGTCAGTCTCCCTCCTGCTACGGCGGACGTGATTTCAAGGGCATGAGGGTGACCTCGCAAATGGCCACTGACCTTGAACCTGACTTTCATGCCCGGCCAGGCTGGTAGACAGCAGGGCTGGTGCCCTTTATACTCTTTTGGGGTGAGTGCTGGCGAAGGGACCTCTTCTCTGCCCAGACCTGCTAAGAGCCCAGAACTTTGTGTCTGAAACCCGGCTCCAGTCCTGCCTCAGATGCTCCTTGCTCCCAGACCTTGCTCAGGACTCTCAAGACTCTTCTCTGCACCCAGTTTCCTCATCTGGAAGATGGGAGGAAGAGGTGGGCCCGGTAGTTCTCTGAGGCCCCTCGGTATGTCCCTTTCTAACCAGCCGGAGGTCGCCCTTGGGCAGCAGAAGCCCCGAGCTGGCCATCCTGGGAAGTCCATTACCGAAGAACACTTCAAAGCTGTTTGCTCTCGTTGCCAGTTGCCTCGAACACGAGTTTGTTGAGGGAGAAGACAAATAGGCACACAGACGGGAGAAAGCAGCGTGGATGAGCCACGGCTGTTTGCCCAGGGGCTCGGGAGGGCTGGGGGCGGGCGAGACCTGCCTGTGTTTTTAACCAATAAATAAAAACTGGGAGCTCTGCGTGGTTAAAGCTGCAGGGGATTTATTAGTTTGCTCAGCGAAAGGCAAATATTAAGTCTTAAGCTGACCCGGGCTGGGGCCGGCCTGCCGGCCTGCCGGCTTTTGTGTGCCGTCGGCGCCGGTCACCGTGTTTCCAGGTTATCACTTTTTCTGACCACAGGGTTTTTAAAAATTGTTTTCCGTCTCCTTCTTTCCTTCCTCCTCGGCCTGCCCCCTTTGACTCAGGTCTGGATTGGGGGACAGGGAGCGCAGGGTTTGGGAGACCTGGGAGCTGCCCTTGGCCAGCTGTGGTGACCAGCACAGTACCCGCCAGGAAGGTCCTCAGAAACCCCCTTCACCCTCTGTCCTGCGCTCGGGCCTTTCTCCAAAGCCTCACCTCCCATGGAAGCTAAAGTGAACATCATTACGGTGTTGGCCAAAGAGAAGATGCCCTTTCTTTTGAAGATTTTTTTTTTTTTAATGCAACAGAACTGGGTGGGGTACAGGCCAGAGGTGCAGGGTGGGGAGAGAATTCACCAGAGAAGCAGAGTGAGGAGCAGAACAGGCAAACTGATGAAGTATGCTGCTGAGGGGAGCAGCTGGGAGACAAGAGAAATCTGCTGCACCCTGCGGGTCACCTCCGGGGCCTGGGATGGACCTTGCACTGAAGTGGCTGCAGTCAGCTTGCAGTGCTGCGCCTTAACGCGTTGCACCACCAGGGAGGGCCCCAATCTCCTTCCTAAGTTCAGTTGTAACCTCTATTCAGAGATGACCGTTGAAATGGGTGATTTCAGCCCTAAGCACTGGACGGTGGAGCTGTGAGGGTTGACTGGGGCCTGGTCAGGGCTTCACTCTCCATGGAGTGAAATATCCAGACCTCCAAAAGCAGGATAGCCCCATGGTCTACCCAGCCTCCAGGGAAGAGCCACAATGAACTAAGCTAGATGAAGGATTCTGTCCTTTGCCTTACATCCTCTGTGTAAGTCTGTCCCAAAGCTTATAGCTCTTGGGTACTCAAGGTTTTGGGGGTGTGCTTGTGCATGTCTACCCTCTGTGAGGTTCAGAACACCCAGACACAGGGGTCCATGTCAGGCCCTAAGTGCCCTTTCCAGTCCAACATAGTGGCTGACATGCATGTGCATCTTACCAGTCTGCTCAGGGTGTCACAATTCCTTACCACTATGTATGCAGATAAGAGTTGGGAAAGTTCTAGAATTGTTTGACATCGTTCCTTTCACATTCATTGGTAACTGTAATGGACTTCAGCATTTTTAATCTTCTGGTAGTTCTTCCTACATGAGTCTATTTTTAAAAAGATTGACTCTGAGGCCCTCCCTGGTGGCACAGCGGGTTAAAGCACAGCACTAAGAAGTTAAAGCCACTTCCGCATGAGTTCGATCCCCGCCTGCCCCGGAGGTGACCACATGGTACAGCAGACCTCTCCTGATCTGCCCACTGCTCCCCTCAGCAGTGTACTTCGTCGATCTACCTGCTCTACTCCCCACTCTGACTCTGGTGAGGCCTCTCACCACCCCTACACCTCTGGCCTGCACTCCAGTTCTGTATGAGTAAATAAATAAATCTTAAAAAAAAAAAAAAAAAAGATTGACTCTGAAATCCTAAGTTGTCAAGACCTAGCTCAAATGCTTCCTTCTCTAGTAAGTCTTCCTGGAATTCTCCTTCCTGCTCGTCCAGATGCAAGTTCTTCCTCATATATTCTTTCAAAGCGTTGGCTAATTTCCAACTTTCTTAACCTTGGTGTTTTAGGTATGTCACTTACTGTGCTTATGCTGAACTTGTTACTACTCACTTTTCGGGAACATGTTTATCTGTCTCCTATCAGTGCAGGAACTGAGTCACTCCTTATATGTTAAAACTTACCCTGAAATTCCCTATAACATTTAGGATCACATGGCAGGCACTGGGCTTGATCATAATCCTCAGAAAACAGAACTATCAGGATCAATCTCTTTGACTGAGCAAGAGTTTGGAGTCCAAACAAACCTCAACTTCAAGTTCAACTTCAAGAGCTCTTATATTGTGGTGTGTTGGTTTGTACATGGTGACTGTGCAAGGGAGATGCTGAATGGACTTTTTCCACTGGTGACTTGTGATTGAGTTTACAGCCAACTCTGCCTGGTTTTGTTTCTGGGCCTACGGAAACTCGCCTTGAAGTAGACTGGGCCCAGAGCTAGGGCCATCTCCTGACTAGAACAGAGATTTAAGCTCAGAAGCTTAGCTGAAAGTTTGAATGAAGTTCAGTTTCTGTTAAAGAGACACCCAGAAGAAAAATGTGACACCTGTGACATGCTCCTTGCCCTAAGACTTTGCCATCTGGTTGGACAAGACTGTTAGAGGTGACGACATCAAGCACATTTGCCAGATGAACCACCTCATGGGTCGTATGACTGGGAGTGTGGGTGGACAGTGTCCCTGTGCGCCACTCTAACATGGACCTTTCAGTGAGTCACAGGCTTACTGGATAATGAATAGAGAAGCTGAATAATGATGAGCTCGTCCCCTGCTGTGAGGGACAAGTCCAGGGTCAGCGGGTAGAAGAGGGACCACTGCCTAGCAAGTGATAGGCCCAGGAGAGACAAATCTGCTCCCGTTCACTCTCTGATTCATGGCTGCTCCCGTGGGGAGGGACGTGTAAAGGACAGAGGAGGGGTGGGGGTGGGTGGAGAGAGGTGTGGAAAGAGAAGGGAGAAGTTCCGCCTTTGGGAGAAGTGGAGAAGAACTCAAAGACCACCTCCCTCGCCTCATCTGATACAAATAAATAAAGCACTTGGGGAAGTTGGATGTCATTTGTGGGCTCTGGTGACCAGGATCGGTTTCAGACATTTGAGAAATGAGATGACATCCAGCCAAGAAAAATCAGGCAATCCAGGAAACAATTCAGTCCAATGCTTTGCTGTGCTTTGCAGCTTTAAAGTTCCTTGCTGAGCTTCTCATTGTAATCTCCTGGCAACTTTGTGAGACAGTATTGAGACCAAGTTCCTATAGATGGAAATGCAAAAGCTGAGTGAAGGCCATTGCCTGTCTGGAGGCATAGCCTGCTAGGTCCCTGTGTGAGCAAAGATGCCACTGTGTCAGTGGCAACAGGCTGCTGAAAGAGCATGCCACCCCGCTAGTCCCACCAGATCACCATTGTTTCACCTACTGATTTTCCTCATTTCACATTGGTGTGTTGGCGGTGTGTTGGCAATGGTGGGGGAAGAAGCCTGTCTTCGTGCAGAAAATGAGAAATTTCATTGGTGTCTTCCAATCTGAGGGCATCAGCACCTCTTTTTCCCAGCCAGCAGGGAGAGAACACAGTGTTGGTAGTGTTACAGGGAAGCCCAGAGTAGACTGGGCCGCCTGTCTGTGGGGCCTAACCCCCGCGCGCACAATTCAGTTATACTGCAGGTACACACAAAAGGGTCAATAACGGGTTTATTTACAAAAGGGGACAGGAAAAGGAACAACCCAGGGAAAGAGAGCGGGATACAAAGTCACTGGAATACCTTACGGCTAGGCTGACTGAACTCACCGAGTCACGTGGTCGGAAGAGCTGCTTCCGGAGCAGGAGTGCAAGAGATGCAATGGCTCCTATTTATCCCCAAAGTCCCAGAATTCCTGCTAGCTCCGCCTTTGGGTCCTCGCAATTCTCTCCCTGGTGCTGCTGGGAGTTGTAGTTTCCAATCACTGGAGTAGGGGGCGGAGTCCATAAGACTCTGCAGAGTTCCTTTAGGACATCCTTCCCCTTCACAGTCAGAATTGGTCACAAGATTCCTTCTTCCTCACTGCAGGAGCCTGGGGACCAGCATGGCTCTGCAGAGGAAGGACAGGAGGACAGGACTGGGGTGAGCACTCCCACAATCCAGACCCCAACCGGGACGACTCTGGTATAGCTGATTGGCCTTCCTCGCTGTGGCCCTTACTTCCGGTCCTCTGTGGGCCCTGTTGCCACAGTCCTGGATGTCTAGGCTTACAGCATTTTTACTTGGAATGTCAGAGACCTGAGAACAGTTACCAGGGCTTAGTGACTCAAAGAAAGGCAGGGCAGAGTGGCAGGGAAGTGCCAGGGTCCTCGTACCAGGCTACCCAGGACTGAACCTCTCCATGACCTCAGCCTGAACCCTGGAGTGGGTAACTCAATGTCTACATTCTGTAACTGCCTGACCTCTGAGCTGATTCATGGGTGGTGGCAAGGTTTGAATGTGTTACTGAACAGGGCTGGGAGCACAATGATGGATCTTAGCAGGATCTTAGCCTTCTACTCTGAATTTGGAACCCTGCAGACCCGTCAGCCAGGCTCAAACATCTCTGTATCTTGGTGGGAAGAGAAGACACCAGCCTCAGACACAGCCATTGCATCTGCTTCCCAATGTGACACAGCGCTGATGATTCTCTGGCAATGGTGAGTGCTTTGCTTCTGGGTTTGGTATTGGGGTTTTGGTGTTCCAGACTCAGTTTCCAGCGGAGGTGTGGGTACTGAGGGTCTCCCAAACCAACAAGTGATTCTTAGACATCACTAGGGTGTCCAAAAATTTGCCTCAGTTCTGATCCTACTTGTATGGAGATCACATCATGTTCTGCAAGTTAAGGGCTCAGTCTCCAAGATCACCCTGCACTTCAGATGCTGGTCTCATGCCTGGACACTTCATCTCTGACCACCTGCTGCAGACAGGAGGTTCCTACATCTCCATCCTCAGACTTTAGGGTCCAGTTGCAAATCCAGATTACTATCTGTACTTCTGACCCTTTGGATAGTTCAGTAAGTGAGAGGTTCCCAGAAGAACACACAACTCAGGAGATTATTGCCTCACCAGGTCACTCATTTATTACAAAGGATACAGAAAGATCCAAATCAATACCCATATGGAAAAGATGCATAGATGAGGGCAGGGAAAAGGCATAAGACTTCCACGCCCTCTCCAGGGGCTCTGAAATCTTCAAGTCTACCAACCAGATGTTCTCTGAAGTCCTTTCCTCTCAGGTTTTTCTGGAAGGTTCATCCCACAGTTACACGTGGTTAACTCATTATCCATGTCGATTGAACTGAACCTCCCATCTTTGATTTAAATTGATTTCCCTAACCACCAGTTCCAAAAGCTCGGGCATTTTCAAAAAAATAATGTCATTGTTATCACAAAGGACACCATCAACATTACGGGCATTTCAGAAATTCTAAAGGTAGCCAAGAGCCAGGGACTGGAGATGAAGACCTAATATGTTTGAGAACTCTGTCAGGCACCTGCAATGAGAGCCAACAGATATCATTTATAGAACACATAGACACGCACATAAGTATGTGGGACTCACACAATATATATGTGACATGCATTATTTCAGGGATGGAGTTGACTTGCCAGCCAAGAGTACATGTTGGTGATGTCTGGACACTCCCGCTCAGCCTGTCCCTCCTGGGCTTTCTCAGCACTACCACATTAGCTTCAGCAGACTCCAGAATCTTCCAAGGGTCCCTACTGACCCAGGAAGTACTATAGAAAACTCAATGCGATGTGTCCAGTGAGCCCTTTGGGAATCCTTCCCAATAGGCTGTGAGACCACCTGACCCCTAAGCTCCTGGTGGGGGTTGGGGGTGGTCATGGGACCACCGTCTTCTCCCTGCTTCTTGGATCTCAGACCCCACCTGTTCTTCACTGCAGACCACAAATCCATTTCTCAGCCTCTCAGCTGGGCGTGGACTCCGGTGACCCAGAAACCTCAGGCTCCTGGGTCCTGGCCCCTCTGGCTCTGTTCTTTCTCGGTCTCCCCTGGCACCGCTGGAGAGTGGAAAAGCTGGTCTGTTTACAGCACATGGGGCCAGCGCAGCATTAAAAACTGAGCAGCAAATAAAATGCTGTAAACAAATGTCCTTTCCAGTGAGGAGACTCCTTTCCTCATCCTCCAGCTTGCACCGTTTTTCTCCTGTGTTTGGATAAACTTTCCTCCGCACAGTTACCATTCCCAGGGAGGCCGGCTATTTCCGCTGGCTATTTATTTTGATTTTGACCATTCCTCTCCCTGGAGTATCACACACCTAATAGTAAAGAAAATATGTTCCCGCTCGGAGCCTGAGAGCAGCTCTCGCCTGCCTCTTCCCTTTCTCTTCTCCCACCCCTCCCCCTCCGGGGCTTCAGGGTGCAGAGGGGGTGCAGGGTGGTAGAGCACGTGGCCTCACTGACCACAAAGGAGGACTGAGGGGATGGAGGCAAAGTGCAGGAGAGAAAGGGTTTCAATGAAGCTGGAACAGCTAACAGGGGCTGTGTGTGGGTGCCCATCTCTCTGGAAAGTTCCTGGCCAGGAATCCCCCTGGTGAGTTTTTGTGCGCGCAGAAAGCCATCACGCTCCTGTTTCCTGGCCCCAGCGGGTAGCTTATCGGGGAACAGTTCATCCAGAGGGGAGGAATACCTTGTTTCACCATGTCCATTTCCCCTTGCTCTTTTTGTCTGAGCCAGACTTGGGGGAAAAGGAGATGGCGGGGCATCGCTCTTTTTCTAGCTCTGACATACATGGGATGGGAGAAAAAAAAACAAGCCCCAAACCCACCTCTGCCCCCTCTTCTCTGCCCCACTCCCTGCTCACAGATGGGAGGGGAGGCGGTGGACGTCACCCTGGCAGTGACCCCTCTTGGTCACCCTCGCTTTTTTCCATGGACACCGCTTTCTGGGGTCCTGGCCCTTGCGGGTTGGATGCGATGGTAGTTTTCCAAGTGCAGGATCCCAGGGCCGTGAGGTGCAGAGGGCGCTACGTGAGCCGTGAGTGACGGCCTAGTGGGCTTCAGATGCCTTGAGACAGCGCCCAGTGAGCCCAGGAAGTGTGGGGGGTGTCGGGCGGAGTTTGTGGCCCTGTGGGACCTCCCCGTGCACCCCCCAGTCAGCCTGCCTGTGTCCCCGATGTCCCTTGTCCAAAGAGGTCCCAGAACCCAGCCGCCTGGCCTGGCAGAGCTCCTGTGAGGGGCTGGTGCCCTCAGAGGGCTGGCTTTCGTTCCCGAAGGTGTGGGAAGCTCCTCTGTGAAATCTGTTGGTTGCGGTGAATCTCGGGGTGCAGCTGTTGTGCTAACGAGGGAGATGCCCAGGGCAGAGTGTGGTGCGAGGAGCCAGAGCGAGCGGCTGGCTCTGTCTGGCGTGGGTGGCTCTGGGCGGACTTTTCCAGAGTCGAGGAGGGTGGCTCAGAATGTACTGGGGGGTGCCCAGGCCCCCGGAGGGCAGCAGAAGACACTAAATGTGATAAGCACACCTGCAGTGTGGTTACGAGAGCGACCCGGTCCTGGAGGCTGGACCTTGATTTGGGGGAGGAGGAGGCCATTAAGTGAGCAGGTTCGCTCAGCAGAGTCTGGCCTGGAGTGGCCCTCTGAGCCCCTGCCTGGAAGCAGCTCCCTGGACGGCTGGCAGGGTGCCCACAGGGAGGGGAAGAGGCCAGACTGCTTTGGGGGCGCGGGGGAGGGGGAGCCACGAGGCCAGGCAATGTGCTGCAGAAGCAAAATCCATTTGTGGCCGCTTCTGCTGCCGTCAGGGTTGGGCGCTCCAGGGTCAAGAATGCTTTGAAGAAGAGGTGCTGGGGGTGGACCAGTCATCCAGGGGGACACTGTGCTCTCCAGGGAGGGGACTTCATCCGGGCTGTGGCCCCGTTCTCAGTTCCGCTCTATTTAGAAACTTCTTTAGTGTGTGGAAGGCAGGTGGCTAAGGCCAGGCCCGGGAGGTTGATGTCCGAGAATTGGGGTGACGAGGGAGAGAGAGACAGGGTGCAGGCCAGGGGACTCACCGGCCCTCGTCCTTCCCTGTCTCCACCGCTCCTTTGCCGGGCACTGCTCTCCTGCCCTCACAGCTCATCCCTGAGCAGTGCTCAAGGAGCCAGCTAGAAGCGCCTGCAACTCTCCCTGGGCCAGGTGAGAGGCAGGTGTAAAGTGAGCGCCCGTGTGCCGCGGTGCGCTGCAGCAGGCCAGGTCGATGCGGACAGAATCCCTCAGGATGATGCCCACAGTCCTTTGGGCTTTGCCAGCCAAGAGGGCAAATGTGACTGTGACTTTGCTTCTAGGACTCAGGTGACCGGCCCCACCCACCCAAGGACACCTGCGTGCCACAGGCCTGCAGACTGTGCGGGCCTGGAGTGTTGTGGGTGGCCCGGGGATTCCCAAAACTGCCTTTAAACCCCACTCCAGATCACTCACGCTCTTTGTTTTGTTTTGTTTCGTTTTTAAGATGCATGTATTTATGCATAAGAACTGGGGTACAGGCCAGAGAGGCTTCACACAGAGACAGAGTGGGGAGCGGAAGAGGCAGATGGATGAAGTGCACTGCTGAGGGGAGCGGCCGGGAGACAGGAGAGGTCTGCCGCGCCCTGGGGGTCGCTCCCTGGTGGGGGATCGAACTCATGCTGCCATGGCTGCGGCTAGTTTCGTTGTGCTGTGCCTTAACCCGTTGCGCCACCAGGGAGAGCCCCACTCCCCGTCTTTTTGGCCTTTGTGTTGTGAGAGAAATTTGGTGTCTGTGGCTCTGGTGATGAGTCCCCAGTGGCGTCCTGAATGTCACTTCTCTGCAGAATTCTTCCTCGAAAACAGACCAGCCAGGCAGCGCCCAGACCAAGAGCCTGAAAGTGCCCCGTTTTGTACCTGGTCGTGCTGGTCCGGCCACCGGTGGGTGCCTCACTGGTGGGTGCCGTCTCGGCCACAGTGAGTGTCTCCCCACCAAGTCCTGACAGCGCAGCTTGGTGCAAAGTCAGCGAGGCCACATGCGTGGCTTGTCCCTACAGTGGGCTCCTGGACACGTCTGACCCAGCTTCGCCCGGATCCGGACAGTGGCTCTCCCTCCAGGGGCGGGGCCCCCCAGCCACCCCAGGCCATTTGCAATGTCTGCAGGGCTTTTTTGGGTTATCGGCCAGGTTGCACCGAGTGGCTGGAGGGCCGGGTGCCACGAAACTTCAGCGCGGTGCAGGCCAGGCCGGGGGCGGACGCTTTCCGTGCGGGGCTGCGAGACTGTATTTTACACCTCCACTGCAGGGTGAACTCAGTGCTGACCCGTTCCCCACCGCTCCCCACCACTTTATTTACCAAAGGGGGAGAATCTGCTCCTTTTTCCAAGTGCATTTCCCCCTGTATCTTATCAAGAACCACCGAGTTCAGCACACCCTTGATTACTCACTTCCATTAACAGTGTTTATTTTGGGGTTTGTGTTTATTTTTGAAACGTGGTCTCTCTCCCCCCCTCCCAGCACCCCCCTCTTCCGCACTAGCTTTGTGCCAGCTTCTACCTCCATCTCGTGCACACTTTCCAGAAGCCGACTCCTGGGGTCACTCCCCGCCTCCCTGCAAAAGGAAGCCTCTGCAGTCACATGGAGTCCCCTGAAAGGGACGATTGTCTCCCTCCCCCACCTTATTTCCCAGATGGGCTTGGAAATCTTTTATATTAGTGACTCCAAGTGATCCAGAACAAAGCCGAGACTTTCTTCCTAGCTGCCCACATTCCGGGAAACCAAGCACTCCTGATGATTTCTCCCTTTAATGTCAGGACTCTCTTGAAGCAAGATTTGTGAGGTGTGGGGTCCCCATTGCCTCCACCCTCCCACTCCCACCTCCAGCCCCCCACTGCAGGCTGGTCCGAGGCTGCACTAGACTATTTCTTTTTTAGAGATTTATTAATTTTTGCATACAAGAGCTGGGGTGCAGGCCAGAGGTGCCAGGGGGTGGGGGGATTCACCAGAGACAGAGTGGGGAGCGGAACAGGCAGATCCACTGAAATACACTGCTGAGGGGAGCAGCTGGCGAGCAGGACTGTTTCTGAGTCAGAACTAATCCCTGTTCTTGCACCCTCCCTCCCTGCCTCCACCTCACACTCCCTCCCCTGCGGGGAGCAGCCTGGGGCTCAGACTGGCCAACCCAGAGCTCCAGGGACTCTCTAGCGGGCCTTGGGGCTCTCCTCTTTATTGGGCTCCATCCTCCATCCCTACCTCCTCTTTCCCTGTGTTCCAGCAGCCACAGCCTCCCTGGAAGGCAGGCAGCTTCCAGAACCCTGTAGCCCATGAAGTCTCCCTGCTGCTGGGTCTCATCGTTGGCTTTGTGCATAAGCTCTGGTCCAACATTTGCAAAGGAACATGGGCTCCAGGGTGCTTGGGGGCAGAAAAGACACACAGCCGGCCCAGCACCTTCCCTCCCCCCAACACCCGCCCCCCCATGCCTTCCTGGGACATTTATTTGAATACCACCAGGGAGTGAGTGGGGTACTCTGGGGTATTTATTTGTTTAAACATGGGTGGTTCTTGCAAAGGAGGGTGTTGGATTTCAAGGTTGGAGGACCAATGCAAACAGAGAGTGGGTGGTCTGGAAGTGAGCAAGGGTGGGGTGAGAGAACCTTTGCTTTTTCATGTTTTAGGTGGAAATGCTGAATGAAGTGTGACCTTATTCATGACCCAGGGACTCAGGTGGGTATGTGCTCACATTCCAAGACAGCAGTTTTGCTAGATTATTGAAAAGACTCTTTGGAAAAGACTGGGCGATTATGTAGGGACAATAATATATCGATGTGTCCTGAAGACTTTAGGGCTAGTGCCTGGGAGAGGAGTGGAAGGGGCAGGCTGGACTGGTTCTGACTGTGGGGTTCTGGAAAGTTCCTGAAATGTGGTGCAGTGGTAGAATGCCTCTCCTGTAGGCCCTTGAGTGGTGGACCAGGATGAGTGGTCCTGCCTGTGTCCAAGGGGCCAGCCTCCTCTCCGGATGAAACTAGCTGGAAAAACACCTCGGATTAGTTCTTGGGTTCACATCAGCCCTGGCTGACACTGCTGGAGTCTGTATTCCGCAGGTTATGTGTGAAAAGAGAGCTCAGGAGCCAGGGAGACCAGAGGTGAAGGCGAAATCGCCACCCTGTGATCTACAGCCTCACCGGAAGCCAGACAAAGTAGCATCCGCCCCAGGGGCTGGCCCAGATCTCTGAGCAGAGCTGGGAAGCTCCCCAGTCGCCACAGATGGAACTCCAAACACTCAGTGTTGTTCCGGGAGGTTTTTCTTTTTCGGGGTGTCAGGGGGAGACTGGGGAAGGTGGGGAGACAGGGAGGCATCCAGCGAAAGCCAGGGAGCCGCAGCCCTGGGGAAGAGTGAGCCTCGTCTTGTGTGCTCCCGGCACGGGGATGTGGGGGGACCTTAATGGAGCAACCTGGAATTGGATCAAATGCCAGAAATCACCCCAGGAATGACAGTTACACCACTCAGGGAGGCTGCCATGTCACTTCTTTTTCTTAAAAAAATATTTATTTATGCATACAAGAACTGGGATGCAGGCCAGAGGTGCAGGGGATGAGGGGCTTTACCAGAGACAGAGTGGGGAGCAGAACAGGCAAATGTGCTGAAATTCACTGCTGCAGGGAGCAGCGGGGAGACAGGAGAGGTCTGCTGCGCCCTGTGGGTCACTCCCTGGCTGGGGATCGAACTCACGCCATGTGGCTGTGGACAGCTTCACAGCGCTGTCTTCTTCAACCCCTTACGCCACCAGGGAGGGCCCATCCATCACTTTTCTTGTGATTGGAGAGAGGCAAGCTCTTTGCCCAAGTCCTCAGTCTGTCCCCGCTACAGACTGGACCTAGATGAGTAGATCGGGACGGGTGTGGCCGGGGCTGGGGCTCACAGCAGAGAAACAAAGTGGAGACCTTGTTGCAAGTGAATAGAGGAAGGGTCAGGGCCTGGGCCCCAGGTCTGTGATCTGCCTTGACAGGTGTTCAGAGGGTGGACATAGAGATGTGCTGGGGTGGACGCTGCACCCTGTGTGTGTCCCAGAATGCTAGTGGTGGGCTGGACGGGGGCGCTCACTCTCGACCTTCGAACGTTCCAATGGAGTCTTCGGCCCGGGCCACCCATGCTGATGTGGGCTCAGTGGGTTGGAGACACGGTCCAGCAAGTGCTAAGCTTTGCGGGGGGGGGGGGTAGTGGCTGATAATGAGCCCCGGGCGGCTGGACCTCGTGGAGTGGACTGGTATTCCTCGAACTGGACGTGCACAGCAAGCCCCGGAGATCCTGCTCCAGTGGGGAGCCCCATCCAGCAGGTCTGGCTTGGGGGTGGGGTTCAAGCCAGCCTTTCCCTCAAGCTACCAGCACAGGCTCACGCTGCCGGGCGCGGACCCCCTGCCCCCGCGGGGAGGGACCCAGAAGCTGGCTTGACCCTTGGCCTGTTGGTGTTGTCCCGCGGGTTTCGACCTGGACCCACCTAGACTCAGCTTGGTGGGAGTGGGGGAGGGACTAAAGAAAGCAGGTGCCTGGGGACTCTCCCTGAGATTCTCACGTACGCGTCTGGGGCACAGCACAGACAATGAGTTTTAAACTCCCCTGTGATTCTCGCGTGCCCCTGGGTGAATGCCAGCGAGTGGATCCACGGGTTGTACCGTTTGAAGAAATGATGTTCTGCACAGAAACGCTTGGGACGTCGTCGCCCAGGTGGGCAGCGGCGTCCCTCGCAAGGAAAGGCCCCCGCGGCCCCACATAACTCCCCTCCTAATGAGGATGGCTAACAGCAGCAATTATTGAGCGTCCAGCGTGTTTAGCTCCCGGGTTTCATCACCGTCCAGGCGAGGCAAGCGTTACGAGCCTATTTTACAGGTGGGGAAATTGAGCTTGATGGGGTTCAGCCACTGGCCCAGGGCCACGCAGCTCATTAGTGTGGACTCAGATTTGAACCAGGTCTGCTGCTTTCCAAGCCTGTGTTTCCCCCGCCCCATCACTCAGTTGGAAATCTGCAGCCTGTGAGCCACATCTGGCCCCCTGCCTGCCCTCATACGTAAAGTTTTGCTGGAACCCGGCCATGGGCTCATTTCGGGCCACGATGGCCGAGGTGACGCTAGCAGCAGAGGCCTGCGAGGAAGGACGTCTACTGCCTGGCCCCTGACGAGCAAGCTGGCTGGCTGGGTGCGCGAGGCAGCCGGCCTGGAGCCGGGGAGCCGGCTTGGGCTGTGCTCAGAGGGAAAAGACTCGCACCGTGGAGGGGGATCTTGAGCTTCTGTCCCTGCAGCCTGCTCTCTGGTCCACCTTTGACTTCAGTCCCGTGGCCCGTGCTTTGCACTGAGGGTTACTTCCTTCCCCCTGGACAATATTTTATGTTGATGTCAACATTTCTGTTCAGTTTTCTTAAGAGCGGGAGGTCTTGCACCCAAAGCCGGAGTCTTCGTAGCTCTTTGTGGGGGATGAGGCGTCTCCTGCGCCTGCTTGCTCGTGGGAGGCCTGCCCCGGGAGAAGCTGGAGCCCAGCCCCTGGGAGGCTCCCGTCGTCCATCCCTTGGGCTGTCCAGGGAGAAACTCCGGCCACAGGTCAGCAGGAGGAAATGCCAATCAGCCCCTCAGAGGCTGCTGAGGCGGGCTCCTCATCCTTGACCCGCCCCCGGGACTGAGGCAGGGCGGGCCGTGCAGTGCAGTTGGTAATGATTCCAGATTTCCTGTTTGCTTCTGTCCTGGGGGCTTGCTTCGGCAACTACTATCTGTGCAGCCAGGCACAGGCTTCCTGATTCTCTCCTGGTCGCTTTTTTCTCGGCTACTTTTCCTCCACCGGGCCTCGCTTGCCTTCTTTTTTTTCTTTTCTTTTTGGTACGAACTGGTGTGTAGCAGAGCAAGGGGCAAGTTTTGTGACACAGGAGAGGTGAGGAGCAGGGAGACCGGCCTGGGCTTCTGGGGCTTTGGCCCGAGCGCCGTCTGGCAGTGTGTCTGCTGGAAAGGGCCCGTTGAGGTAAACGCACGTTTGGTTAGTGCTTACTATGTGCCAAAGGCACTCACAAAGCCCAGTGCTGCCCTCCCAGAGACCAAGTGGAGAGAGAGAGGCAGGGAGGACTTTAGTTTGATGATGCGACGACGGCAGAGTCACTGATGGCATGGGAGATGGGGTGCTGGGGACCTCCCTCCGGCTCAGCTCTCTCTCTCCAAGCAGGGTGAGCCTTAGTCTTGGGGAAGGGCACAGGCTGGCAATCGCCAGTCAGGAAATGATGGGAGCCGTGAGTTCCCATCATTCAGGGATTCAGGGGCTGCCTTGCCTGGGAGGAGGCAGAGGAGGACACCGGGAGACCCGCCTTCTTCTCATGGAATGGGACTTTGATCCCTTCAAGGAGAGGAAAGCGATCTCTCCCTTTTCAGCACCTTCTAATAGCCACCCCCACCCAGGCCGCGGCCTGGTCCCACTGTCCCCTCTCCTTGAAGGGGACAGCGTGTGTTTCCTGCTGAGCTCTTCCTCTTCCCAATTTGGGGTGGGGGCAGGTGAGTGAAGTCCCGTGAACTTCTGTAGCCCCAACTCGGGTTCCACCTGAAAGCATCAGATTGGGGAGGGAGGCCCAGGTCCTGGCTGCTCCCCGTTTCCCAACTTGCCTTCATTGATTAAATAGAGCTCCAGGTGGGGGGCTTGCTTGGGGCAAACTGGGGGTAACACGGTCCCCAGGACTGCATCCTGGTCTGCTCGGCAGGATTCCACTGCCTCTGAGATTCCCACCCAAGCCCTGGGGGTTCTTCAGTCACTGTTTTTCCAAGGAAGAGGTGGGTAGAGAGGGAGAGGACCCCTCGGTCAGCTGCCCCCCTTTCCCTCCCATCTCTTCTCACGTTTGTTGCAAGAATTACACGCTAAAAAGTCTCAGGCAATGTTCTGCTCCTCACTCTGCCTCTGGTGAATCCTCACTCCTGCATCTCTGGCCTGTACCCCAGTTCTTGCATGCATAAATAAATCAATCATTAAAAAAGTAAAATGTCTCAGGCACGCGTCACTGGTGTTTTCTGTTTGCACGTGAGTGCGTCACCTGAACGCTTCAGCGGCGTGAAATCTGGGCAGTCTGGATGAGCCCTCGGGACTGCGGGGAGGGCACAAAAATAAACAGAGCCTGTGATGAAAAGCAAAGGCCTGGCCAGGGCTCCCGGGGATGCAGCTCACCGGGGGCCCTCCATCAGCCCCCACAAATGGCTGGGTGGGGGAGGGTCGTCAGCAGATGCAAACGGGCGCCAGGTGCAGGTGTGCACCCTTACTGCTGGAAAGGGTGAGGCGAAGCTGGGGGCCAAAGAACCTTCTAGAAGTGATGGATTTCTTCTTGGTTTCTCACCCATCCCTCCATTTCTCTGAGTTCTCTATCAACGTAGAGTTCCAGTCTCTGCTCCAAAGCTGTAGAGAAGAGCCACATTTGATCACTCTGCTGTTGAGATTGTTTTCCCGATGTGCGTAGTTAACCCCCAAGTGGTGTTTCTGGAAAATCCACACGCATGTATGTATACGTGTGTGGGTGTGCTTTCTGCTTTACGTACGTATGTAGATGTATTACAAAGACGTGACACCCCCCCTACATACAATAATCGCTGCCCTCCCCCCAGTACCCACACTGTTCCTGGAATGTGGATCAGCTTGTTTCGCTGGGAACTGTACCCCAACAATCTCCCCAGACTGGCAAATTGGGAAAGGACTTGAAGTTGATTGTTATTTCAAATCCTCCTGATGAGGCTATGAATTAGATGATGCTCACACAGGAAAGTTAATTGAGCGCAGACTCTGAGTGTGCTGCCCAAGGTCACCCCAAGGTCGGTGCTAAGGCTTAGCACACAGGCCCAGCTCCAAGACCTCGTGATTTTTATAGGGACGCACCAGAGAGTGCAAATACAAACAGGGAAGGCAGGTCACAGATCCTGGGTGATCAGGTGGTTACCTGGGGTTGCCAGTAATCAGCTCTCCAGAGGAACGTGGAGAATGTTCTGACGGGACATCTCCTGGTTGGTAGCAGCCAAAAATCTCCAGGTCAGGCTTCTTCCAATCGATGGGACTCTGAACACCCGAAGCTTCCCCAGCAAAAGCTCCGCCTCTCTCCTGGGCTGCGCACTTGGTGGTGGTGCTGGAGGAAATGGGAATTTGCTGAGCGCTGCCCTGGTGTGGTGGCCTGCAGCTGCCCCACCCTGCCCCCCGCCCACCCAGCCCGGCCACCCTCAGGGTCTCCTGTCTGTGGAGCAGGCCTGGGGCAGACGGCGCAGGGGTGGGGAGCTAATTGCTGTTTTCTCTTTCACAGCCCTGTCGCTGAGCCAAAGTGGGATTCCCACTCTCTCGGGCCCCTAATCCTCTGTGGGTACCTGGAGGCGTCCCAGGCCCAGGATCCCATCTTGCTCCGAGTCCCGGGCCAACTTCCAAGACATTTCCATGCTCCCCCTCTGGCGCCGCCCAACACACACACCTGTGTGTTCTGCTTTCCATGTTCTCAGCTACCGCCTAGAGAAAGGACTAGTGCCCCGGGGTCCCTGACCGCCAAGGCTGAGCTGCTGGGAAACCAGGACAGGCATCTGGGCCGAGACACCCTGAGAATCAGGGGCCCCTTGGGATGTAGCTTAGGAAAGAAGGTTG
The DNA here is from genome assembly GCF_000260355.1 of Condylura cristata. Classification (NCBI taxonomy): domain Eukaryota; kingdom Metazoa; phylum Chordata; class Mammalia; order Eulipotyphla; family Talpidae; genus Condylura; species Condylura cristata. The sequence goes on along the minus strand of NW_004567139.1, from coordinate 6,377,287 downwards.
GGTGGTGTCCCAAAGGGTGGAGCATAGGCAGTTGCAGAGAACAGGCCACACAGGAGCGATCCACCATGGGTGAGTTCTCCAGGCCTCTGCACCCCATTCTGGGGTTGGGGGAGGAAGCACAGATCTTGTCTGTGTTGCCGGGAATGGTCCCCCAGCACCCCATCCTGGCTGCCTTCTGCCCCCATCCCTTTCCCACTGAAATAATCACAGGGTAGGCCTGGCCCGCTGCGTTGCCATGACAACTGCTCTAATTTCTTTTAATCCCAGTGTTCCGTCCTGAAGGGACCTCCCCCCCCCATGTTCTAATTGTAATAACTCCTGGGTTTGGGGGCGGTAATGACCGTGTGGGGAGCTGGCGCTGGCCTGGCTCCATCCCCAGAGCTGCCCGCCCTGCGGCGGCGCCAGGCGGCCCTCCCAGCACGGGTCCTGCAGGAGCCCAGGGCGGACTTGGGCAGGGCCTGCCAAGGGCGTCTGCGGCTTCACCGCTAATGAACACAAGCCGGGGAGCGCGGCGGTGAGGTCTGTGTCCCGAGGACATTTTAGGGCCCCCATCGGCACCCCCGCCTCTGCGCACCTTGAAGGGACCCCATGGCGTGTTCTCTGCTGGGGCTCCAGCCGGTCCTGCTGCTCAGGGCTGTGACCCTGAACCTGTGCTCGGAGCACCTGGGGTGAAGTTACCACGCAGCTTCCACGCCTTGGGGAGGCCGAGGCTGCCTTTCCAGCCAGGTCCTGGGAGTCCACACTGCTGGGCCACGGGCCACGCCTAGAGCGACCTTGTCCACTTCCCACCGAGACGGAAACGGCAGCTTCGGGCCCAGCCGTCACCAGCCACCAGGCACACGAGGCTCCCCAGCGGCCGCCTCGGGGCCCATGCCACCGAAGAAGGGAGTTTCCCACTTTTTCACGGTCACTCATTGAAACTTAAACAGCCGCAGGTAGGCTGGTGGCCACCCGAAGGCAGGGCGCGCGAAGTCGCCCTGGTCCGCCGGAAGCCAGGCCCGGCCTGGGCCTCTGCTGCGAGAGGCGCCCTCGGGTGCAGCCTTCTGGTGATCTGCGCCCCGAATCTGCTACCTGGGTGCTCCCTCCCGCCAGCCCTTGCTGCCTGCGCGACTTGCCGCCTCGGCCATGGCCATGGCGCGTCCCTCTTTTCCGACCTGCGGGAGGTGGCCTGCTGGCTGGGCGCGAGCACAGGCCTGGCTCAGCCGGCTGGGCCTGCAGGCTGAGCGGAGCTGCCCGCCCCGCTGCCCTGGGGGGCCGAGCGGAGCGCCACGGGCTGTGGGGTGCTGCCCGAGGGTGGCGCTTTCCCTGCAGTAACGTTAAGAGACAGCGCTGGGTGGGCGCGTAACACGGCAGAGGCCTGGCCTGCGCCTGCGTCCAGCTGGTCCTCCGGGCCGGGCCTTCCCCATTCGCACGCTGAAATATTAGATGTTCAGTTGGGAGTCCGACAGCAAAATATTTCTGAAATTGTGTGTGTTTTTTTCTTCTAATTTAATGTGCCAGACAAGCCTCCCTGTAATTAAAACCAGAAACAAGGACCAGACTTAGACAGAGATTTGAAGGCTATAAAATTCTAGGACAGGTTTATGTAAAGCAATTAAAAAGGGAGTTAAAAATTGTTAAAAAATTAAACACTAATTACTTTTTTTTCTCCTCTGATTTCTGCTGAGCTGTTGGGACCCTGAAGCTCGAAGAAAGATATAAAAAGGAGAAAGTTTTGCCTTGTTGCTGTAAATCATGTTCAGCAAATGCTTCCCTGCATTTTGTAGCGAGGCCCATCTGCTGTCAATTAGCCTAAATCATGCCTTTTCAATTAAGCCGGCTTGGGGAAGTCTGGTGGCGAGATGTGTGTGTGTGTGTGTGAGTGTGTGTGAGCGTGAGTGTGTGTGTGTGTGAGCGCACGTGGGGGCCAGGGTGGTGCTTGCGGGGGGCGGGAGAAAGGTGAAGTCTGACTTCAGGCTGAGAGGTGGAAATATCTTTTAAAAGGTGTGATCCTATTTTAGTGTTTTCCAAATAAAATGGGGTATTATTTGCTGTGCTGTGGGGAGCAGAACAGTGAAGGGCAGAAACGAAGTTGAGGAGGTTGAGCCTTGAGGAGCCGGAGTAAATCAGTCTTGCCGCCACCCCAGTTCCAGGAGCAGTGTGCTGCCTGGGCTGCCTGGTGGGGGTGCTCGGGCCCCCGTGTTAGGGGTGTCCTGGAGGCGCAGCGAAGCCCGCTGCGTGCAGCTTGGGGTGTAGAGAGAGCCCTCCTCGGAGCACAGGGGGTTAAGTACAGAAAGCACAGAGTGGCTGAGCTGCAGGGGCACCTTCTGCCACAGGGCGTGCACCCCTGCTTCCAGAGGGTCTGGGTGGGATGCTGGAGGGGGCGAAAGGAGGGAAGTCTCCAAGCTGCCTGTGGGCCCCCCAGGCCCCAGGGCTCTGCGTCCTGGAGGGAGAGCTCAAGAGCAGTTGGGGCTCCTGTGGAGGCCGGACAGCGGCACTATGGAGCGGCTGCAGGGGTGTCTGCACGTGGGTGCCCACCCTTGGCTCCCTGGCTGGTACCCTCCTCCACCTGCCCCCTCCTTGGCTCCACTCCAGGCCCCGCAGGTGAGGCTGCAGCTAAGACTAGGAGATGCTCAGGGTGGCGTGTGGGGTGCTCCTCTCCCTTGCAGAAGTGACTCAGGGACGGAGGGGTTGCCATCCTCTCCGGTGCATCCTGCCATGCCCAGTGGGAGGGGCGCGAGTGAGGTGTGTGGTCTGCTGACCAGTGTTTGTTTTCAATTCCAGCTGCTGCTCCTGCGCCATCAGCAACCTGCCTGAGAACTGCAACTTGGTGGGGTGCGGTGGGGGGAGGGGAAAGCGTGTCCGCCTGCCGAGCCCATGGCCGAGACCGGTGTCAGCACCAGCGTCAATGATGAAGTAAGCGGATGTTACTGCGCCTGGCCCTAACATTTTCACAGGGCTCCTCACCTCTCCCGTGGAGCTCTGGGGGCCTCCCCAAGTTTGCATTGTGGAAAGGAAGCCACAGAGGGGTTCAGACATTGGTGCAAAGCTCACAGCTGATTCCACATTGTCTGTGCTGTGCTTCTGGCTTAGGGTTGCGACGGGCTTGGTGTCTGGAGGCCACCAGGGCATCAGCTTGATGGGGGACGACTGATGGAGTTCTGACTTGGGAGGGAGCACACCTGGATTTGCACCTGAGCTCAGCCACCTGTTGGTCCTGTTCCCTCCACCTTTCACGTACTGCTTTATCCCGCCTGCAAAACAGGGGTGGCCGAGTGTATTCTGGGTGGAGAGAAGATCCTGAACCTCGGCTCTGGGCTCTCCACCGCTATCTCTCTCCACGCAGCTTGACCTGCTTCTCTCTGGCACTTGCTGTGATTCCCTGCAGGCTGCCACTAAGCCTCTTTCCAAGTGATTCACTCCTCAAGCCAGACCTGGGCGGGAGGCCGCCTGCAGAGCAGGCTCACGCCCCGCTGGGTGAGGCCAGGGTGCCGAGCCGTCCTCTCCCGGAAAGGCCACCACGGGACTGGGAGGGGACCGTGCCAGAATGCAGAAAGGTTGAAGCCTGCTCTCTGTCCGCGGCTCCATCAGGCCTCCTGGCGCCCCGCTGATGGGGCAGAGGAGGGAAGGGCGGCTGGCCTGGCTCCAGGACAGCCCAGCAGGCCCAGCCACGCCGGCTGGCCCCGCTCTGAGCCCCTTTAATCCCACGGCTGAGGGCGGTGGTGCGTGACTGGGGCTTCCAGGAGCCTCCCGGAGCCAGGCACCAGTGTTCAGCCACCTCGGAGGCTGGCAGAGAGGTTGCCGCCTGGCTCGGTGGAGTGGGCAGGATGGGGAGGGGGACCCGGCCCAGAGGCTTCA
>NW_004567139.1:6318653-6373230 GCF_000260355.1 Condylura cristata | reverse complement strand
CCCAGCCACTGCAGGGCACCGCTGCAGCCCAAATGATGGCCTATTGAGCCTCACTCCAAACCCTGCTCTTGGCCCCTATATGCTCTTCCCCCCGCCCCTCCCCCACCCCCATACCTTAGGACAACTGGAAAAAGCTTTTCTGCCCAGGAGAGCCGGGGTGGGTGGAAGGGAGGGGTCACTGAGGGGAGCTGGGATGTGGGTGTCCGATGAGCCAGGTCAGTGCTGTTGCTCAGGCCGGGTGACCTTACGCAGGTTGCTCAGCCTTGGTTCCTCCTTTGATAAATCGGGCACCCCCACTTTTCAGCATGGTCGGATGATCTGAAATGCTCTGTGCAAAGCCCCTCGCTCGGAGCCTGGTGCGCCTAGCAGGGGAGCAGCTCCGCTCTGCACCCTGCTCCACCCCGCTGAGTCTGTGCTTTGCCCCCTGTGTGGTGGACACAGGAGACCCTCCCATATTTCATCTCCTGGGGTCTTGAGGGCCGCGACCCTTCTCTCCGGAGGACCCAGGCTCGCCAACCCTCTCGCACTGCCGGTGGTCACTTGCCACTGCGGGACGTGTGCCTGGCGGTCCCCAGGTGGTGGCCTTCTTCCGGCCACACGGTCCCTGGGCGCCGAGGGTTTAATGGGATTGTGGAGAGGAGCGGGCGTCCGCAGTTCCTCTGCCAGCTGTGAGGTTTGCACCATCTGGGAGAGCAGCCGGGCCAACTCCGCCCTTCCTCCCCCAGGGCCTGGGCAGCGGCCTCCGGGCTGGTCTTCGGGACCCCAGGCCCCATCCCCTGCCGGCCACCGGGTGTTGCTTGCCCACCTCTGGGGTTTGCTCCTCTGGCCACCACACTGCCTTGGCCAGGCACCTTCTCTCCAGGACATTCCCTGCTGCCTCAGTTTCTGATTCTAAGCAAACCTGAGGCCAGCAGGAAGAAAGGACTGTCCCGCCACTGATGCAGGGACAGGGTCCCCAGAGACGCTTGTAGCCTTCCAGGGAGGCTGCACCTTCTGGCATGATCTGCATGAGCGTTTCTGTCCAGACCCAGGAAAAGCGCTGGTCGGTTGGAGACAGAATGAGATGCAGGTTTTAAGGTTCTGCTCCAGCAGCCCTCCGCCGGGAGGGGTCTTCTCTGACCCCTTAGGCCAGATTAAATAAGCCTCCATTTTTTCTTGGTGTTTACAATTTGCCTTCCCCATTTATGAGACAGTTATTGTGCGGGTGCCCATTTGTGCCCTGGAGCTCTGGAAAGGAGCGGGCTGTGACCCAGGTGCCTAAACAGCCCTTGGCTCAGGGGCCAGCTTGGCAAGGCCTGTTCAGTGGGAACAGGGGGCAGGCGGCGGGGGTGGGGGGGTCACGAGAGCTGAGCCAGGTGTCCCGAGTGGCCTTAAGAAGCTCCGCTCCCAGCAGGCAGTGCTGTGCACGGCTTACGTCCTCTCGGCTTCCTGGGGCCCTTGGGAGCGCCGGTGGCTGAGGACAGAGGGGCTGGTGCTGAGAGGTACTGCTAGCTGTCCCTTCCCCCAGTGAGGGCCCACGACTTAGTCCAGTCACAAGGCAGCAGGAGGGCAGCCCCCATGGCGGGAGAAACAGACGGCCTCACCCCCCAGCTCAGCGGGCCAGGAGCCAGCTCTGTGAAGGGCAAAGATGAGGAGTCTGGTTCAGTTACAGGCCCTTGATTCAGGAGTGGAGTGCAGGGGGACTCTGAGGCCCTCTGCCAGCAGGCCTGGATCTTGTTTCTTTGGTGCGCTGCAGTGAAGCATCTGAGCTGGTCACAATTCGGGGACACTCAGTGTCGGAGCCCCGGGAAGTAGTCAAAGCGCCATCCTGCATCTGGGGTCTGTGGACCAGAAGGCTCAGAGCCTGCACTGCTGGTCACTTTGGGGTGGTCCCCGGATTCGGCCGAACCCCACCCATTTGTGAGGATGGAGGTCTTTTACCTCAGGTGAAGGTCCATGCCAGGACTGGCCACAATGCAGACGATGCCCATTCAGAAAGCACCTTCCAAAGACTCAGTGTCAAAGTGCCATGGGGGAGTTTGTGTTTTGAAGATGTATTTACGCATGCAAGAATTGGGGTACAGGCCCCAGGTGCAGGGGTGACAGGATTCACCAGAGACAGAGTGGGGAGCAGAGAACAGGGGGATCCACTGAAATCCACTGCTGAGGGGAGCAGCAGGGAGACAGGAGAGGTCTGCTGCGCCCTGGGGGTCACTCCCTGGTCGGGGATCGGACTCGTGCTGCAGGGGCTGCAGACAGCTTCACAGTGCTGAGACTCAACCCCTGTGCCACCAGGGAGGCCCAAGTGCCGTGGTGGTGTTTTGCAAGCAGGGTCCATGGGAGTTCACCCCTCACCCCCAAAACCATGCCCTTCAGCTGGGTTCTCTGGAACTTTATCTAAAGTCAGAAGTTGGTTTTGCCTGTTGGTTTTGGCTTCTGATAGAGACAAAGGCTGAGGAGCGATGGGAGCAGCGGAGAGCCTGCTGGCAGCCACACACACTCCAGGATGCCGGGCCGGGTGAAGGCCACAGGGCATGTGACGTCCCGCAGAAAGCGGGCAGACGTGGGGTTTGGCAAGACCTCTGTGCTCTCCGCTCCTCAGGCTCTCCCCGGAAGAGCCCTGTCTTCCCCCCAGGGGCGCGCTGGCCCCTTCTTCTGGAGCCAAGTTATCAACCTGGGACACATCCCATTTTCTTGTAAAATACCTTTTCAGTCAGTGGTGGTCTCCCCACAAAGAAATATCTTATTTTGTAAGAATTATCCTACAGAGACCTTCGTAACAGGAACTGTGGGGTATTGACGCAGGTCAGGGCTTTACCCCTTTCTGTCTCTCTTCCTCCCTCTCGGCCTCAGAAAATTCACTTCCTTTCTGAGCATCTCCTAGTTCACTGTTCTTTGTCATCTCATGTCGATCAACATGTTTAATATTTGTCTTTCTTTTCTGACTCGCTATCCTACGCATAATTCCTTCGAGAGTCTTCCATTTTGCCGTAAAGGGTCATCTTTCCTTCAAGCTGAGTATTCTAAAGAAACATTTTATACATTCAGCTCGAATGTACCCTACCGATGAAGTTGGAGAGAAAAAAAATTAACAGAAAAATCATGAAGAATAACACACTGGGGTCACATCTCAGGGACTGAGAAATTGAACTTGGTAAAATACAATAAAGCATGGATGATGATTTTTATTTGTGCATGTGTGTGCGTGTGTGTGTGTGTTGGAGAGCTGGGGTGTAGTCCCAGTATGTGGGGGGGGGTTGGGGGGTTAAAGGACTCACCAGAGACAGAGTGGGGAGCAGAACAGGTGAAAAACTGAAATCCACTGCTGAGGGGAGCAGCGGGGAAACAGGAGAGGTCTGCTGTGCCCTGGGGGTCACTCCCTGGCAGGGGGGTTGAACTCAGGTCATAGTGGTGACAGTGCTGAGACTTAACCTTTCGCCCCCCAGGGAGGGCCAGAAGGGGGTTAGGAGGCAGGACTAAATATGACTGTTAGATCTTAGTAGTTCCTTAGTTTTCTTATTTGGGGGGCTCTTACCATCCTCTTATCAGAGAGTTCAAATGCACCTACACTCCACGTTAAACATAATTTTACAGGGGCAAAAAAGAATGAGGAAACCTTGGTAATTTTTTCATAATCTTGAGATTTAAGAAAAAAGAGTCTTGTGATTTGAACTTTGTAACATTCATTAATAACTGGCTGAGAATGGGACCAATTGCCACTGTCCGGTGAAGAATGCCGCTTTGCGGATATCGGAGTGCTTGGTAAAAAGTCTCCAGAATGGAACAAATCGTTATTTTTTTCTTCAAGGGTTCAGATGTTTTCTTGGGCTCTTGGAAACTGGTAACTGAATTTACCACACCTACATCCTCCTGAGAAAGGAAGGTCCTGCAGCAGCCTCAGCCTGGACTGGAGCCCTGGTTTTGCAGGCAGCGGGTGCTATTCCCACAGGGGTGACCCTGCACCCCTGGCTCTTTCTATCTGTATGTGGGGCCGAGTTGTTCTCACTGCTTCCCATGACTGGGGCTGGGCCCCTCGGCTGAGGTGATAAAGGAGAGCTCACTGCCTGACGCCTACAGGAAGTTCCCCGCTTAACAGAGCAGCAGTAAAATCCAAATCAACAACAGACACGAAGCTAGAGTTGAGGGGGAAAGTGACTTTAATTTGGAAAACTTTCTTCCCGTCTCTATTAAGATCTGGCAAGTTGAGATTTAAAAATAATAAGTATTGTCATTACGAGGGATTTTATTCATTAAGGATTCAGAGGAATGACTTAGGTTTCCACTAAATTTTCTACGACGGTTGGGTTAGCCCAAGGAATGAGTGACAGAAACCACCCTTGATGGTGAAGGGAAGGTTTATGGCCTATTTGACTGAACAAGCTCTGTGAGCCCTGAGAAACATCTACTTTGAAACAACTCATGTGCTAATTAGGGAGGATCCTCACCAGACCCAGCGCAGACCCCCCTGACCCGTGCAGATCCCTCTGTTGGCTGGCTGCTTAGGCCAGCACTGTGCTCCCAGAAGCCGGTAAGTGAGCATCACCATCTTGGGCTGGTTTCTAGAACTGAGGGCATCTGCTCATTCAAAGCAGCCCTCCTCCCTGAGCTTGACCTTGGAGCTGTGTGGAGGTGGCCCTTGATGGGGGTCACGGCGCCCCCCCGCCAGGCCTTCTGCAAACACATGTTGAACACGCATGTGATGTGAGTCACGCAGGATGATTCCAGGTAGTTTTCCCAAAATGCTACTTGCCATCCTGTTTCCCGCCTTTCTGCTGGGAAGAGCAAGAGGCGGGTTGATGGACGGGAACGCGAGCTGGAAAAAGTGCGGACATGTCAGGAGCACCAGCAGCCACGTGGCGCCTCGGTAGTTGGGGGGAGCCAGGGGCGGGGTCTGGGCTTCCAGACCGCAACCTTGATTGTCTCCTGCTTCATCGTGTGCCCGTGACATCCCTGGCGCTGTGGAAAGCGTGGGGATTGAGGACTCCTCAATTCTAGCCGAGATTCTGATAATAATTAGCTGTGTGGCTTCAGATGAGTCGCTAGGACTATGAATTAGTTAGGGTGTATCGCATATTGAATTCGAGAAGAATGATAGATTGGGGGAAATTAGATCTGTTCAAAAGCAAATGCTAAATAAATGAGGTTTCGTTTGACTTTATTGTCTGGTTAAATGAGTACATGTGAGCTGGATCAGAGTCTTGTCCAGCAGTTCCCAGAGGGTGAACAACATACCCAAGGTATCAATCAAAGGCTCCTTTCAAATGCTCATGGCTCTTTAGGCCTTTGTCCTTGTCTAAATTTTTATCAGCGACCTGCCTCAAGATCAAGAGCATCTAGAGATGACACTAGGCTCGGAGCGAAGCCGATATGATGGATGCAAGTGTTAGGATCCCCGATAATCTCCATGGACCCAAATGCTCAGCCAAACCCAACAAGATGGAAGACTTTCAACAACTGCTGTTCAATTTCATGTGGTTTCAAATTCAGAAGCACAGAACTAGATTAGAGAGCCCTCCGTTGGCAACAGTTCACATGAAAGCGATCTGGAGGTTTTAGTTGACCACAAGGCTAATAGGATCCAACAGTGTGACTGTTGCTAAAAATGCTAAAATCCTGGTAGACCGCCTTAATAGACATATGGCATCCAGATCCAGGGAGGTGATGCTACAGACGCTTCTGGCCTGAGCCACCATGTCTAGTGGAGTGAGCTTCATCCCAAGCCCACTTGGGAGCGACCCCTGGGGCCAGGCCATGGGGGGCAAAGATGTTGAGTAGACTCGCTGGGGGCTAAGGACCCACCAAAGCTCACGGGCCCAGTGTCTTCCCAGGCACACCGCAAGTCAACCCTTACTAGCTTCCCCCATCGTTCTCTGGGCTTCTGCCTGGCCTGCCTCTGCAAGACAGGGTTTGGGGAGAGCTGAGGCCTCATGTCCAGTCTCGTCCTGTTTCTGTCTTCAGTGTCTCCAGCATGCAACATACGTGCTCTTTTTCTCTGCGGGTCATGAGAGTTTGACAGAATGACGCGATCCGAGGAACTGGGCAGCCGAATCGCCAGGATCCCACTAGAAAGGCTCCTTAGGGAGCACCCATCTGGACTGTGGCAAGAGTGAAAATTAAGCCTTCACTTGGGACTTCGGGGATGTTTTGCCACAGCAACGAGCATGAATTACTCGCATACAGCTTTGGAAAAGAAAGTCAAAGGGTGACCCAGGGTCATCTACTCAGAATGTAGGCGGTGGCAGATTAATCGAAGACACCACTAGTTGTTCTCACGACTACGGGGCACCAGAGAGAAGGGAAAGGGCTCTGGTCTTCCTGGACACAGTCCCGGGAGATGCTCTGCGTTCACCCTCTCCTCAAGGGCGTCTCCAGCAGACTAACCTCTTCCCCCCACTGGCTGATTTTGTGCCTTGGTTTCTTTTTTTTTTTTTTTTTTAAAGATTTATTTATTAATACAGAACTGGGGTACAGGCCAGAAATGCGGAGTGTGAGAGGATTCACCAGGGACAGAGTGGGGAGCAGAGCAGGCAGATGGACGAAGCTCACTGCTGAGGGGAGCAGTGGGTGGGTCAGGAGAGGTCTGCCGCGCCCTGTGGGTCACCTCTGAGGCAAACAGACCATGGCCAGCTTTGCAGTGCTGCGCTTTAACCCGCTGTGCCACCAGGGAGGGCCTTGCCTCAGTTTCTTAATCTATCAAAAGGGCACAGGAATAATAACCACCTCAGCGGCATGTGAGAGTCGCAGGGGTTAATCATACAGCATACAGTAGTGTCCTTTGGTGCTAGTTTTTTCTTTCAAGGGGCTGTCCTCCAGAAACTCCCTACTCCAGTCTGTTCCAGTCTGAGGTAGATCGAGTTCTTTATGCCTGAGAATGAGATAAGGTTTTGGGTTTTCCATCGGTGATGGCATCAAGGCCAGTTCTTCCGTGTCCCGGGCGGGGGGGTTGGGTTGGGGGGGTGGATTCCAGCAGGGAGGTTCAAGCGCAGCGGAGGAATTCCTGACTCCTGTTCCCCAGGGGCTCGCTAGGAGAAGCAGCATCTTCCAGGTGGGCGAGGCTCAACCCCATACCAGGTGTTGTGAACCTGAAGGAGGAACCTTCCAGTGGCTTAATGATATTGCTGCCTCCAAGCTCAGGATGGCCAGAGACAGGGAGACAGGTGCCGTGGCGACCCTACCTGCCAGCCGCTGCGTGGCTGGGGCAGCCGCTGAAGGTGCCTGTCCCCATCTGCAGGGCGGGGCCCAAGACCCACACCTGTGGCTCCCAGGGGAGGTGATGCCGGGACCACAGACCCAGAGACTCGCAGTCTGGCCTGGCTGCCCACAGGGGACCGTCTCCAACTCTACTGCTGCCTCGCGCTCGTGGGCCCGAGCTGTTTGATGAGGCTGGAGATGCGCAGCAAGGAGACGTTGTGGGTGTGCGTCCGCGGAGGCAGGAGACACGCGAGACGCGGCTCCCGAGTGGAGAGGGACCCCGACCGCTCCCAGGTCCTCTCCTCTGCGCTTGCCCTCGCAGTATTTCCGGGCAGAGGCCGGGAGGGCCACGGCCGTTCCTGCGGTGCGCTGTGGCTCTGGGCTCTGCTGGCCTCACCTGGGAAAGCGGCTGTGCTTGAGCCACCCCCACCCCCACCCCACAGCCCGGACAGCAGCAGAGTGGGCAGGGCGGGCTGTCCTGGGCCGGGGAGACAGGGAGGGGAAAGCGCAGGCGCTGGAGTGTCTCAGGTCGTAACTCAGCCCAGCTCGCAGCCGCTGAGGTGTTCACACCCTCCCAGGCAGATAATGAAGCATTCTTCCAAAATGAGAGAATGCACCTTTTCTTCGCTCCCCGCCCCCTCTTCCCAGTGACATAATTAAACCAGGGTTTCGGAGGCCTGACACCTCGGTCCTGAAGTTTCCTTGGGGAGGGAGAGGGGAGCAGTGGCTTCGGGGCGGGTGGGGCGCTGGGCTGGGGAGGGGTGTGACCCAGACAGGGCGCGCACAGCCCCTCTGAGAGGGTGTCGGGGTTCCAGAGGGCCCGGGGAGGGGGCTGCCGATGTCTCAGCACCTCGCATGACATATGACTTCGCACGTCCCCAGGTCCCCAGGGCCCCGCCGCCTCGGTGCTTTCAACATGTGTTTGGGATTATCGGCGTTTTTATAATAATAACTGTGGTCTTGAAAGGGACTAAAATTAATTAAAATGCAGTACTCTGCCACATTTGGCGTTATTATCGTTAGGAATGTTGCCCTGGAAAGTGCTTCCCTGGGGAGGGGCCGTCTTGCCCGCTGCCCCCCGTGGCTGAGTCTACACCCCAGTTGGTCCTACCAGCCACCCTTAGGAGGTTAGAAGATGGTGGGGTGTCGGGGAAGGGGGGTTCGGGGGGAGGCAGTGTCTGCTGTCTGAGAGGGGAAAACGCTTCCTTCAGGGCAATCTTCCTTGGTGTTTCGCCACTGTCGGTAGGCAGGATACAGGCAGAGTTGTGCAGGCCACGCAGAAGTACACCGTGGAAGCTTCCCTCCAGGTTTGTCAGGCTCCTGTCTGAGACGCGGCCTGAAGTGTCCCTTGGCTCCCAGGCGAGCACCGGCTGTCGGCTGAGAGCCGGTCTCTGCTGTAAACTGCGTCGGGCATCGATGACAATCAGGGCTGGGCCATTCTGCCTGGCCGTGGGCGCTGGGCTTTACAGGGTGTGGGCAGCCTGTGGGGCCTGTCTCCCTCCCCGACCCTGGGACAGCCCAAATGTGTCCAGTCCTTGTCAAATGGCCCCTGGTAGGAAGGCACGATCACCTTTCATTTGGCAGATTCTAACTGTGGGGTCCCTGCTGGAGGGAGAGGGTGGGGTGAACTCCTCTTCCGGTCAACATGGAGCAGTCCTCGGTGGGCCTTGGCTGCGTTCATGCTCGGACCACTGAAATAAGGAAACAGCTGAGGAAGAAAATTCAGAAAACGCGGGGCAGGGCCCTGGGGTTTGCATTTCTCATGTGTTTCCAGGTAAAGGCGAAGCTGCTGGTCTGAAAGGCTGGCAGGTGTTACCTGCTGAACATCCTTTGCTGCTGGTGGAGGAGGGTCCTGGGCTCTGTGGGAGGTTCAGCAGCACCCCTGGCCTCTGCCTGTGGGATGTAGCAGTCTACCCCCCAAATGGTCAGACCCCCAACTGCCCAGATATTGCCATGTCCTCCCTGTCTGAGAGACAAAACCTCTTCTGGTTGAGGACACCGACATTCAGAGGTTGTGCAGGCTCTCTTGAGGTTGTGCAGGCTCTCTTGAGGTTGTGCAGGCTCTCTTGAGGTTAGGGGCGGGCTTCTTGGGAATCCTGCAGATTTGGTGTCCATTGGGAAGCGGGACTCTTCCTCGGTTGGGGGGACCCTGCCCTGCCCCCGCTCGCTCACCAGGGAAGCAGTTCTGCTCCAGGATTGGTGACACCCGGTGTGTCATCACGCTCATCAGGATGGGAACAAGTGACTGGATGTGAATAACAGGCTGAGGTTTGTGGGTGACTCACCCTTTAGAAGAAACCTGAGCAGGTACCGACATGGCCCTGCTTCCACGCTCGCTCTGCAGGGTGGCTTTCCAGAGGCCGGAGCGGCTGCTGCCCCCTCCCTGTCTCTCGGCACACAGCCCTGGGGGGGCACAGACAGGCCAGGGTGTCCAAGCAGCGTGGCATTGCCAGTCACCCGAGGCTGTTCCCGGCCCATGGACTGAGTCACCCCATTTGGGTTTGTCCACGAGCCATGGGGCTGCAGGATGGCCACCCTGGGGCCAGGGGAGGGGACTGAAACCCCACACCCCAGGGATCCTGGAACTCTTCTGCCACCACCCCCCATGGTGCCTAGGTATGTGGCCCCTTCCTCTGCCTGTGACCTAGCTGACATCCTCTCCCGCCAGGCCAGCAACTGGCCGATGGTCCTGTTGTCTTTCCACAGTGTGGTCCTGACCAGGAATCGTGTCCTCCCCACTCACGGCCACCTGGCCTGGCCCTGCCCTGTGGGTGAGAGCTTCCAGGAAGCAGATGCTCAGTGGAGTAGGGGTGACTGGGGAGGGGCACCCATGAAAGAAAGGTCCCCAGTCACTGGATAGGGCTGCCCCAAGGGAGCGGCTGGAAAGCTGCAGGGCCCCCAGAGATGTCCGGCTGGAGACGGGGCCAGCATCTGGGTTCCCTCATGCCCCTGGCGGCTCATCGCTGCTCCAACCAGGTTGTGGAAAGACAAGCATACACCTTGGGGGGTGGGGAGGCCAAGAACCAATGCCCCACGATTTCTGAAACACCTTGTCATCCTGCAACGCTGCCAAAAGTTTGAAATTAAAAAAATAAAAAATCATCACCCCAGGCTCTCGCGAGCCCCTGTGCAGCTTGGGGAGTCCTTGCTGGGTGACCTCGCTCCAGCCTGCTCTGTACGTCAGGGGTGAGGGAGGTGGCGGCGGTTGGGTGGTGGTGGGGGGTTTGTGGCAGCCCCAGGGATCCCAGAGAGAAAGGAAAACAGCGCTATCAGGCAGCAAAGGCACCTGCAAGCAGGCCGGGCGCCTGTCTAACCGGAATGGTTATCTGGCCTCGGAGCCCAGCGCCCTGGGTGGTCAAACAAAGCTCAGATACGGTGTTCCCAGAGATGGGGCGCCAGGCGGGGGGAGCAGACTTGTCCTTCCCTGGACCTGCCTATCTCTCTCCTTTTCTAGCATTTTCCTCTGCCCATGGATCAGGCTGGAACGGGTTTGTCAGCAGATATGCTGTCCCTGATGGGGCTGCCGGGATCCTGACCCCCGGGGCGCAGGCCCTTGCTCAAGCTGCAGTGAAGCAGGATCGCCCTGGGGGGCAGAGCTACCTTGGGGCAGGAGCAGGGATGGAGGGAGCATGAAACCCGTGAGGAGAGCCTGGAGGGAGGCTCTGGCCTGGAGAGGCAAGCAGGAGCAAACCTCCTTCGACAAAGTCAGGAAAGCAAGACAGAGAACTTGATTTTCTTTTAACCCCAATTGTTAAGGGAAGGAGTCCTAAAGGAACTCTGCAGAGTCTGGTGGACTCCACCCCCTACTCCAGCTTTCTGGACTCCGCCCTCTTCTCCAGTGATTGGGAACTACAACTCCCAGCAGCCCCAGGGAGAGACATGCGAGGACCCAAGGGCAGAGCTAGCAGGCATTCTGGGACTTTGGGGATAAATAGGGCACAATTGCATCTCACGCTCTCTTGCTCGGGAAGCAGCTCTCCCGACCGTGTGACTCTGTGTGCTCAGTCAGCCTAACCGTAAGGTATGCCAGTGACTTTGTATCCCGCTCTCTTTCCCTGGGTTGTTTCCTCTTCTTTTCCCCTTTTGTAAATAAACCCGTTATTGACCCTTTGTGTGTCCCTGCAGTGTAACTGAATTGTGAGCGTGGGTGAGGCCCCACAGACAGGCGGCCCATTCCACTCTGGGCTTCCCAGAGTGTTGGGGCACTCAGGCCCCCCCGAAGCTTTTCTTAGCTCTTGAATTTCAGAGGGTGGGCTGAGCGCTGCGGGATGAAGGCGCCAGGGTGCTGCCTGTACCTCCACATTTGTCAACACTGGCCTCCAATTTGCGAGGGCCGTGGCGCTCAGCCCACCCCAATACTGCTGGGTTGTCTTGTTTCCAACCAGAGCCTGCCAAGGCCACAGGCCTCTGGCTCTGTTTTGGGGTGCCTGGGTAGCATCCCTTTCCTGCTCCCTAGAGTAGCAACTCACTCTGCTTCTTGTCTAGCTCTCATGGCGACTGCTGCACAGGTGATTTCTTTTGGCCTTTGCTGGGAGCCTCTTTCCTTCTCGTCCGACATTCTCTCCACCTAATCGTGTTGCTATACTTCCCCAAGCTCCTTTGAGCCTGACAACACCAGGCGTCCTGATTTTGGTTGTATCACCCATTCCCTACTGCAGTTGGTTCAATCGTGCCCCCGAACGACATGAGGAAAGGCCTGGAAGGACAAGGAAATGTGGTAGCGGGAGCCAGGAGCAAGCGCCTTGGGTGATGTTTCGAAGGCGTTATCCCACGAGACTTGCTCCAGGGAGCTCGAGGCCCGGCCCCCTCCTGCCTCTCCCTTTTGATATGGGTCGGGCTGGCCCAGCTTGGAGAACTAAGCATTAATGTCCCCTTCATCCTCCGTTGGGGAAGAATGCATCAGACATGGGAGGGGGAGGCAGTGAGTCTCCTTGCATGTCCTCTGCCATGGCCACAGCCCTGTCCGGATTCAGGGGTGGGGAAGCAGAGAAGAGCAGAGCCAGGGAGGACACAGCCCACAGAATGGAAACTGACCCAGCGACACCAAAACCACTGAAGCCAGGCTAATGTCATATACCCGAATCCAGATGGATGCAGTGGGCTGATGGCGAGGGCGGCCCAGGCTGACTAGCACGCCTGCAGTGGGCAGTGACCCTGGACACACAGCTCCTTGCCTTTTGCCTTCTCTCCACATCCTTAAGTGGGCATAAGTCATGAAGCTAAAAGATCACAGCGTGCAGACAACTCGTCCAATCTACGTGTGGTCATTTGCTGTTTATTTATCTTTTCAGATTTATTTATCTTTTCAGAGTTACAGGCCAGAGATGCAGAGGGCGAGAAGATTCACCAGAGACAGAGTGGGGAGCAGAATTGGCAGACTGAGAAGTACACTGCTGAGGGGAGCAGCGAGGAGACAGGAGAGGTCTGCCGTGTCCTGTGGGTCACTCCCTGGCCGGGGATCGAACTCGTGCTGCACCGGCTGAGGCTTTGCAGTGCTGCGCTTTAACCTGTTGCACCTTCAGGAAGGGTCCTCATTCCCTGTTTATTCCCATCCCCTTGCTCCTAGGAAGTGTTCAAATGAGAAAGTAGTTCTGGCCTGTACGGTCCTGAGCATTTAATGCTGACGATTCATGGGATCCTCAATCCACTCAAAATGAAAACAGCAAATGCAGAGAAAGAACCAGCCAGGCCCTTCTCCCTCTTAGCTCTAGCACCTGGGGAGCTGGGTAACTGAGTAAGTCATCTTGGCAGGTACTCTACCTGCAGGGTGACTCAGTTCCTTGGGATGCATGGCTGGGGGACTGTTCCCCAGCTGAGACTCTCCAGGGAGACACATTCCCTTATTCACCGTCAGTTTCTTCAGTTTCTTACTGTCACAGATGCCCACCTGCTATGGCACATCTATAACTCGTTGGAAGGAAATGCACGATCAGATTCTTGCCCATAAACGGCGCTCACCTCACTGCATGCTGAAACCCAAAGTCGGCAGAAAGGATCGCGGGGAGAGATGCTTTCCAAGCCATGAAGGGAGCAGTTAGGCTTGCAGTGACAGCTTCCTTTGAGAACAAAACTGGGTACTGGAACCTTCTGAAGTCACATGATTTCTCAGCTTTTGTGCACTCTTGGTTCAAGGTCACTGCCAAGAGCCCTTCTGCTGTGGTGGCAAAGAAGAAATCCTGGGATCCGAAGGAAAGCTTGCTTTGAGTGGGACGAGTTGGAGCCTAAGGCCCCGGAGGGGCTGAGCCAAATCACAAAGGGTCACTTGTCACAAGACCAGCCTCCCGTCCAGGGAATTGGGGGCTTAACAATGCATCGCACAGTACATTCCTCTGATGTGAGTCTCTTTGCCTGTGGAATGAGGGTTCTTGACAACATCCCTTGGGAACTGAACTATCTTTATTCTGACTCAAAGGGTGAGACTTGATTGGGGTGGAGAAGGGGCTGGAGGCACTGGATGGGGTGAAATCCTATTACTTGCTGTGACCTGCCCCTGCCCAAACTGATGAATCAGTAAGGTCGCTCTTGGGGTCAGCGATGTGGATGTTACTTGCTGTCCGTGGGCCACTCAGGAGGGGGCACGGGCAGAGGGAGTTCAGGGCTGGCAAAGCTGCTTGACCCTCTTGGTGGCGAGTAGAAGAGGCAGTGGCCAGCAGAAGAGCCGTGTAGACTCGGACCTGCTGCCACCCTGCCGGGCTGGTTCTTGCGCTGCGGCCACGGAGGTGACAGCTGTGACGGGTGGTTCCCAGCCAGGAAAAGCCTCCTGCTAGACTTCAGGCAGAGGTACAGACTCAGCCATGGGTGTTAGGCTAGAAGGTACCCAGGAAATAATGAGGTCCTGTGGACACCCTCATCTTAGGGGTCCGGGCTGGGGTGCCATCATGCCCAAGGGCACAGAACCTGGGAGATGCCTTTCAGTGAGTGATGCGGAGAGTGGAGCACAGACCTACGGGAGGAGCTGGAATGTGACGTGGTCGCCACCGGAATGGACAGCCTTACCTGTGGATTGCCCTTGCCGCCCCCCCCACGCCCCACCTGCTCTGTGCTCCACACTAACCTGAGGAGTTGAGCCATGAGGCTCCCTGCACCTCCTCCTTGCCATGGACTCTGGGCAGTGTGAGTCGGGTAGAAGATGAGAGGGGGGCGGGCAGCTCTCAGCCCCTTCCCGTTCTGCCCCTGGGTGTCCTCTGGCAGCTGTTCCTGCACGGGCGGGAACTGAGTCCGGGGAGGGCACTGTCCCTCACCACTTCCCCACACCTGTCCGCGATTTGTAAAACCACCCCTTTGCTGACTCGCCTCGAATTACCTGCTTGGAGTGTCATCCGTTTCCTGCCAAGACCTAACTGACACAGAACTGAAAGTTGGATGGACGAGTTGCAACATGGCAGGGCACAGGCTGAACCCTCTTGCTTTCACATTCTTTCGGGGAAGCCGAGATCTGAGCGCTCACCCAGAAAAGGCAGAGAGGCCAGAGGACACCGAGGCAATCTCAGAACCTCAAAAAGTCTCCCCACTGTCTTTTGTTTTTGAGTTGGCATTCTTGGTATTCTTCTTGTTCTTAAAACTATGCAGGTGACATGTGACAACGTTCTGTTTTACTTATGTTCTATTTTATTTACATCTGTCCCATCAGATGTAAACAAGTTAAACAACACAGGTGTATTTAGCTGGAATGACGATTTCTTCTGACCCTACCAACTGTTCTCATCTCTCCTCAGCCTAATTCACTCCCTACGCTTTCCAGAGAGATGTTTTTATACATACAGAAACATACATATGCCAGACGTATGTATGTATGTATGTTTGTCTACACATACCGAATACGCCTGTATAGCACATATATGTTCTCTATACTAAAATCTGTTGTGTGTATAGATAATGGTATATATGGTGTATATATGTTAAGTACACGCAATATATGCATATATTATATATATGCTTAGACATAAATGCAGCTTTTAAAAGGTCAATTTGGCTCATTGGATATACATTACTCTCCAGTTCATATGTGTTCCCTAGCCTTCCACATGAAGCTCTGTGAATTGTGTATGTAAAAAACTATGTGGCCATGGTAAATATGTGCAGGTTTTCTGTGTGTTTTCACTGTTACACAAAAGCTTAATGCAATAAGCTTTCTAACACACATTCTCTCACACACATGCACACATGCAACTGGGTCTTTTCTTGGGAGGGCACCTATAAATAACACAATTTAAACTTGGCATATTTGCCCAGCAGGCTCTCCAAAGGCTGGAGGCACTAATAGAAATAGCTTTCCTACCCTCTCCCCAGCTCGGCATGGTACGAAACTGCTTAAATTTTACCAATCCGATGAGAAAATAAATACCGACAAATGTTCATTTGCTTGATTACTATGGGACACATCACCTTTTGCAGCTTTTTGCCATTTGGATTTCATCTGTAAATTTCCTGTTCTTTTGTTGCACTTACTGTCTTTCTCCAGGGTGGCTGTCTTCAACCCTGTTATCTTCGGCTATGAAGGCAAGCATACATAACCCTTGGACTACTCTTTGCGGTTATAGCCAAATTCAAAGCATATGATTTTGCTAGAGATTGTAAGCAAGACCCTAAACAGAGCTAAGATTAAGAAATGAAAGAGGAAAATCTGAATTTTAAAACACAAGTCCCATCTAGTTATATAATTTTAAATTCTATTTTACTTAATTATAGAATCCATCTATTCATCTGGCCATCTATCTGCCTATCCCTGGCATCCCTAGCCACCCGGCCACCCACCCATCCACCCACTCATCCATCCATTTATCCATCCATCCATCCATCGGGACCTACCCCTAAGGAAGTAGATCACACTCTATGGTGCGGTTGGGTCTCACCCAAGCAGTGGAAGGCCCTATGAGCCAAAGCGGAGGCTCCCTGGAGAAGGAGGAATTCTGCCTCAAGACTGAAGCGTTGCAGCCCTGCACAATTGGGAGGGGAGTGTGTGTGCACGTGTGTGTGTGTACAAGTTGGCACCCACAATGGCGAGTAAACTGCTGGAGACCTGCAGGCTGGGAGTGCAGAGTGGGGATGACTGGCTTGATGCTGGGGCTCAATAGAGAACAGCTGGAGCTGAAACCTGCAAGGAGCAGCAAGTCTTAGCACCTGGCCCGCCCCATAGAGAAGGCTGCTAATCAAAGCTGAGGATGGGGTATTTCAAACACCTGATACTCTCCATCCAGGGCGAAAACCAAAACAAAGGAATGTTTGAGCAAGCTGGAGCTCAAGCACCTGCCAATAAGAGGCACACACACCCAGGATAAGTTTGTGCGTTAGAAAAGAGGACACCTCTGGCCTGTACCCCAGTTCTGCATGCATACATGAATAAATCTTTAAAAAAGAGAGAGAGGGGGCCCTCCCTGGTGGCGCAGCGGGTTAAAGCACTGCACTGAGAAGCTAAAGCCACTTCCGCATGAGTTCGATTCCCGCCTGCCCCGGAGGTGACCACATGGTGTGGCAGACCTCTCCTGACCCACCCGCTGCTCCCCTCAGCAGTGTACTTCGTCGATCTGCCTGTTCTGCTCCCCACTCTGTCTCTGGTGAAGCCTCTCACCGCCCCTGAGCCTCTGGCCTGTACCCCAGTTCTGTATGCATAAATAAATAAATCTTTAAAAAAAAAAAAAAAAGAGAGAGAGGAAAGAGAACAACTCCCAGCCCGTGACCACCTCCATATCAGTTACAGTCTGTGCCCACGGCAGCATCTAGTGCTTGAAAAGCACACTGAGAGAAAGCAGACTTGACGCTAATAGACACTGAGGCTGAAGAGGGGACTGCTGTGGGCCCCACCACAGCCTGTACCACAGCTCAGCAGGAAGCATGAATCTGGGAGTCTTGAGTGCCTGCTGCCCAAGCTTTTTGTAAAACCAGCTACCCTCACCTGTACCAGCCCTCTGATGACTTTGACAGGTGCGAAGTCAACAGTCTGAAAGTCTGCCCTTAATTCAATACACACCGCGTTGAAAAGGAAGAGAGGAAGAACACAGCACAAAGGCGGAGACTATCCCGATGAAGAGTCTCCATCCAGAGCTGCAGAGCATGCAGAAGCGAGTCCATGAGGCCCAAAGAGTTCTAAACAAAATACTGCCAGACAGACAGATACACCATGAAGAGGTGGGGAGGAGACCTTTAAAGTACTGAAAGAAAAAGCCTAGAATCTTCTCAATACTCAGCTAGAAGAGCAAGGAGCTTCACTAAAAGAATGTCTCAGCACCAAGCCACCCATGAAAGACATCCTACAGGGGTTGTTAGAAAGCAACAGGACAATGAATATAGACGCACCAGATCCTAAATCAACGACATGGGGCAGGAGGACGGGAGGGAAGTAACCATATCACCCACAAGAACCAAGCAGAGATCGAACTGTACTCAGTGGGGTACACAACCAGCCATCATCAGTAGAGCCCTAAAGCAAAAAATAATAGAAGTAACATAGAAAACGGTGGATGTGAATTTTAAGTAAAATAACATCACAGGAAGACCTCAAAGAGTAAGAAACACAAGAAAATCCAAAATCCCAAGAGCAAAAACTAACAATAACAAAATAAACAATTGGCACCTCCCCCCCCCCAGGGTTCTCCCTGGTGGTGCAGCGGGTTAAAGCACCACATTGTGAAGCTCTCCGAAGCCCCTGCAGCACGAGTTCGCTCCCCCACCCCGGAGGTGACCCACGTGGCGCGGCAGACCTCTCCTGACCCACCCGCTGCTCCCCTCAGCAGCGTATTTCAGTAGATCTGCCTGTTCTGCTCCCTACTCTGTCTCTAGTGAATCTTCTCACTCGCCACACCTCTGGCCGGTACCCAGTGCTGTAAGCAGTTTTTAAAAAATCAGGAACAGTTGTATCGGATGAAATAGACTCCAGATTAAGAAAGGGCTAAGAAGATGGCCACTATATTATGGTGATGGATGTGATATAGCATGAAGACATAACTCATAAATACAGATGCACCAACTAGTGGGGTGCCAAGGGATAGTTACAGAAGGAAAGAAACATATTGGTTAGTCACAACCATGGGGGGCTTTAGTACTGGTGGCAAGTCTCCCCCAGCTGCTATGTTAGGGGAGATCTCCACAGTGCAAGGAAAAGGGGGTGCAGGGCTCGGGAGCGTCATTCCTCCCGGAGTCATCCGGACAGACACAGCTCTGAGTGCAATAAGATGAGCCCCCCAAAAGTGTCTTGGAAGAGATGTGCCCATTAAAATAATAAGTAATAGAAAGAAAGCCACGTAGCTTGGGGGTAAGGAAGAGGTGGAAGTCTCGCCAGAGTAGGTCTCCGGAGCTTCCTGTTTTCAGGCAAGCGGGGAGCAGAGTGCAAACATCCTTCTTCATTTATGGCCTTTGTTCTTGCTCACAAAGTGTGTTAGTCCACAGGGTAGCCTTTCAGAGGCAAGTTCCCTCTGCGTTATCTGCTCGGGATCAAAAGGGAAAATGCATGAGCATGTGCTGGGAAGGGTTGCTCACCACACACAGGCCGGCTATAATCATAATCATAACTGCTCCGTCTGGGGCCCTTTGGGGGTTCTAGGGCTGGGTCTCCCTGGCATTCAGGCCAGCCGCTGAGGGCTGCATGTTGGGGGCCAGACACTCCGTGGAGCCCTGGGGAGGGGGGCTCACTCCCCTGCAGGTCTCTTGATGAATCAAGTTAGGACATGAGCGTTTCATTTGTGCCAGGGCACACGAAGGACAAATTCAAATTTTCAGCCACATCAGGCATCTCCTGAAATCCTCCCACCCCCTCACCCCATGCTCCAAATCCATACACCCCACTCCATTTGCACCAGAGCGTCCCAGTTCACATGGGTTGGTTATTAATCCTGGGGTGGTAATTAATAGCATTTGTCCACTTTCGAGAGTGCTCTAGCTAGCTTGGGTGATAATCCCAGTGTCTGTGGTCTAAACCTACAGGAGCAACCTTCAGGCTTCACCTGGGATAAGTCCAGGACCGTTTCTAGGGGCCAGGACCGGGTCTGGCATCCAGAAGGCTCTTTGGAGATGCTGATAAGCAAAGCCATCTGGCCATGTGGCTCTTAGGCAGTGGAGGGTGTGAAAAGCGCGGGTAGGGACCTGGGGGGATTGTGTTGAGCTCCAGACGGCCCTAGAGCAGCCAGGACTGGCAGTCGTGGCCAGCGGGGCTCCGGTGGGCCCAGGGGGCGCGTGCTGGGAATGCACAGAGAGGAACCCCGCTCTGACACCTCCCAGGCTGACTCCAGTCAAGGTCTTCGTGGAAGAAGCTGGGCTTCAGGAAAGCGGCAGCATTGAGTAGAACTACCTGCTGTGGCTATCACCACCAGTGCCGTGGGCTGGTCGCGAGGAAATGGTGCCGTTTGTTTGAGACTTGGCAGGTACGGAAGTGTATTTCAATATGTTCTCACTCCAGGCCAGTAGAGAAGCCGGGTTGGGAGGACTGGGATCTTCGGGCGTTTTTTATTTAGAGAGAAGGAAACTTTCTCAAGGTTGTACAGGCAGGAGAAAATCCCAGTGCGTGGACCCTCTCCTGGCACAGTGCCCTCGCTCCCTTAGGCACGTGGGAGGTTTTTGAGGGCTGGCTGAAGCTCCTGGCGTTCCATAGGGGTTTTGAGGGTCCCTGCGGGGAGAGTCTGCTCCTGGCCCCCAGGGGTGTCATTGCAGCATTCCTGCCGGGGCGGCCAGATTCGCCAAGCCCACGCGTTGGGAGAGGGTGGCAGATGTGTCTTCCTGGCGCTCATGCTCTCAGAGGGTCACGGTCTCGCCAGCTGATTTCCGTTGGCAGCTCGCAGGCCTCCGGGCCAGGGCAGAGGCGGGCGCGGGGAGCCGAGGGCGGGCGGCGGAGGTGTGCGGCGCTGGGTTCCCACTACGTGATTGGGAACATGTGAAGGCACAGTGATTGAACTGTGGGTGACCCCGCGAGCAAGGAGGCTAATTAAAGCTTCTCTTCCCCACACTTCAGTCACAAACCCCTCCTGCCCTTCCTCCTGATGGTGCAGCTGATAAGGAGGGATTGAGTTTATGAAAAGCGATGAAGAGATGAAGATGCTTGGATAAACCGCAGGACCAAGGCAAGCCGGCCTGACAAGTTAGGGCCTGACGGGAGGCGGCAAGCGGTTCGGAGGGGGCAGGCGAGGCAGGGCAGAGGGAAGGGAGGACCGCCCGCTGCACGTGACACCCGCAGGCCAGGCGCACACCTTGGCCCGAGGGAGGTGGGCTGCGAGCTGGCTCTGTAGGGCCCCGTGCTGAGCCGTGCCGGGGTTCCGGGGAGGCCTGTGCTCTGGGAAAAAACAGCAGAGGGGCCAAGGAGTAAGGAAGGGGAGGTCCACTCCTCCCCTTTCGGAGGGAAAGGGATTAGACTGCTCGACAGGCAGCAGAGAGGAGCTGGAAGTAGCTGTGGCTGCCCTGGGCACGTCTCATGTGCCAGGTGCGAGCAGGCCCTGTCACATGCAGCTGCTCACGTGACCCTTTGTGAGGGCTGGGATCGGGCCAGCTGCACTGATGTGGACAGGGAAGCACAGAGAGGGCAGGCAACTTGTCTCGGGTCACACAGCTCATATGTGAGAGTCTGGAAGTCCAACCCAAATACTGAATAATGACGAGGATGATGATGATAAAAATAAAAAATCAGGCTGTGAGGCCCCGGGTGCTTCATTAATGCTGATCACTCTGCGGTGTCCCATGGGAGCACACTGCATGACCAGGACTGGAGGAGGGACCCATCTTCTCTTCCCATGGCCTCATTCAAATCATCCCTTGCTTGGGAGTCTTTTTTTTTTTTAAGATTTTTTTAATTTATGGGGTGCAGGCCAGAGGTGCAGGGGCGGTGAGAGGCTTCACCGGAAACAGAGTGGGGAGCAGAACAGGCCGACCGACGAAGTCTACTGCTGTGGGGAGCAGTGGGCAGGTCAACAGAAGTCTGCCGCGCCACGCGGGGCAGCTCTGGGCAGGGGTTGAACTTGTGCTGAAGTGGCTTTAGCTTCTGAGTGCTGCGCTCTAAGCCGCTGTGCCACCAGGGAGGGCCTGCTTGGGTGTCTTTTTACCTGCCGCTCCCCACTGACCCTTGAAGAGAAAGACCCCAAACGCTCTCTAGCCCTGAATCCTCACGTCCTCCTGCCGACGGGCCTCCGGGCTTGGGGGCCACCTGGTATCCAGTCTGGCCTACCGTGATAGCCGCTGCTCTGTCCCCAGATGCAGCCCCACCCTGAGTTGCGGGTCCTGGGCCAGTGTCTGGAGTGTTGGTAAGGAGGGGTCTTGCATCTGCCTCCCATACCCGACCGAGGGGGAGGGCGGGGCTGGGAGAAGGGCAGGTTGGCTGGCGTCCGAGTGTGCGTCCTGGTGGGCGAAGCGTAAGGCCTGCACCTTATGGTGGAGCGGACAT
Source organism: Condylura cristata (assembly GCF_000260355.1). Lineage (NCBI taxonomy): Eukaryota > Metazoa > Chordata > Mammalia > Eulipotyphla > Talpidae > Condylura > Condylura cristata. The sequence continues at coordinate 6,351,704 of NW_004567139.1, read as the reverse complement.
GGCAGCCACCCTTGGCCATGCCTGCCCCCGGGCCCTGGATTCCAACTCTGCGGCCACGGGGGCCCGCGTCCGGGAGGTGAGCCCCATACGCAACTCCTGAGGAGGCAGAGATTCCCTTCTGGAAAAGCACCCCCACACTGGGGACCCTCTGTTGCCACCTTCTGAACCACAGCAAAGATTCGAGCCGATTTTCCATAGTCACAGCGGATTTGAGCTCCACGGCTGACGAGCGCTGCCGTGAACAACATCCACATCCTCTCCCCCTGGCGGGGATCCTTTCCCCCCAGAAGGCAGAATGTGGCACTGATGACTGAGGCTGGGGCCTTCTGGTGCAGGCTGGTGTGCTCCAGTTGTTCTGAGAGGTACTAAGAAAGCAGAGAGCCAGGTGAGAAGTGCCTGTGCATTTTGATGCAAACCACCCTCCATTCTGGTTAAATGCAGGGCACGGGCCCCTGAGTCAGCCTGGGTCGTTAGCTGAACAGTTGAGATTGGTTTTAATCTCGTCATGGTGCCAGGGACTCGTTTCATTAGTGTCAGTTTAACAGTTGGATACGTGGGCCAGGGGTAATATTAATGATTACTTGTTAGTTAAGTGGATGTGGAGCTTTGAAAGAAAATGCCAGTGGCTGTCTCTGGGGGCTGGGGGCCCTGGCCTGTGTTGGCTCGGAGGGCCGGAGCAGGCCGGGGTCCGGGGAGGAGGAGCCCCCAGGAAGACAGCTTGCCGAGGCTCTCGTGAGTCTCTGGCAGGTCTGGCTGGGCCCTGAGCTGGCCCTCAGAGGACTGGAGCAGTGAGCTGCCGCCCTTGGGGCAGCACGTGGCCTGAGCTTCCTCCCAGGACCTGGGGCCAGGGCCCTGACCTCCTCTGGGGAGAACCGCTTTGCAGTGGGGGATGGGTCCTCCGGGCCAAGATGGGGCTGCCGGTGGGTGATTTATGCAGACATTTATAGGATGACGTTTCTCCAGGTTTGTTCATTCACACAGTGGAAGAACAGGTGTTTTTGCCCAGGCAGGGCGCTGAGGAAGCAGTCAGGGCAGCCTGGCCCTGATTTGGAAGGCCGAGGCTGCATGGGAACAGACGAGCCTGGGGGCGGTCACTCCCCTGGAGGAGCCAGCCCAGGTCATCTGTTAGCGAGGGTGCCTGTTAGTCCTGCGGGCCTCTCCCCACACCTCCCAGGCTCTTCCACTTCCACAGCTTCCCAGCAGGAGAGTAGGCCGTGCTGGTGACAGGCAGGGGGGCGTGGCAGCTATGTGAGAACTCAGGACGAGCCAAGGCTTGCTGGCCCTTCCGGCTAATCGGAACAGGGGGTCGCATGAGGGCTGACCCCACTGTGGCCAGCAGCCTGCTGGGAGGCCCGCTCAGGCCTTATCTTTCCTCACGGCCAGTGTCCCGGGGCGGCTCTGCTGGTGGTGACTCAGCGGCCAGCGTGTCCTGCACGCCTGTGCCAGCGCCTCCACCTGGGCAGGTGGGCAGCAGAAGACCAGCTGGTCCCAAGCCAGAGACCAGTTTCTAATCATTCTCCTTCAGGCGGCCTAACTCCTCCGCCCTGGAGGCAGGTGGTAGGGAGTGGGTGTCTCTGTGTGATAAATGTCTCAGGCGGTAGCTGCAGGGTGACTGAGAGGAAATGTGTAAAATGCAAAGTGACATCTTGTATGTGTCTCTTCATCTCTTCCGAGCCTAAGACCCAGGGCGTTTAAGGCTTGAGCCAGACGGGTCCTCAGAATCTTGTCCCTGAAGATGGGGAACCAGCCATGGAAATTGCTAGAAAGACCAGAGAGCGTTGGGTAGAGCAGGAAGAGCACACAGAAAAGGGTACAGGTAGGATGAAAGAAAAGCAGAAGCAAGCAAGGCTTAGCCCATGTCTGCCTTTCTTTTTTAAATCTTAGAGGCTTTTTTTCTTCCTGTAAGATATATTTATTTATGCATACAGAGCTGGGGTACAAGCCAGAGGTGCAGGGGTGGTGAGAGGCTTCACCAGAGACAGACCAGGCAGATTGACAAAGTACACTGCTGAGGGGAGCAATGGGCGGGTCAAGAGAGGTCTGTCACACCATGTGGATCGACCCCGGGGCAGGAATCGAACTCATGCTGAAGTGGCTTTAGCTTTAGTGCTGTGTTTTAACCGCTGCTGCACCACCAGGGAGGGCCCCTTGGAGTTTTTATTTTATTTTTTTTTAAGGTGTATTTATTTATGCATACAGAACTGGGGCACAGGCCAGAGGCGCAGGGGTGATGAGAAACTTTGCCAGAGACAGAGTTGGGAGCTGCTGAGGGGAGCAGCGGGCAGGTCAGGAGAGGTCTGCCGCGCCCTGTGGGTCGCCTCCAGGGCAGGGATGGAACTGGCACTGAAGTAGCTGCAGCTGGCTTGCAGTGCTGAATTCTGACCCATCTGCCAGAGGGGAGGGCCCCATGTCTGTCTGCAGCACCCGGCTTTAGCCCCAGTAAAGCATTTCCTCCTAGTGTGGGGGGCCAGATCCAGCACGGAGCCATGGCTGGTGGGTTTCTGATGAGCCTCAGTCCTTGGCTTGTGGGTGCTGTGTCCTCGGAGCCCCTGAGTAACACACACCCTCATCTCTTTTTCTAAAGGCCTGGTCCCCTAGGATCAGGGCCTACCTGCAGGGCCTTGTTTTCCCTTAATTACCTCTTGAAAAGCTCTCTTTAAAAGTAACAGCATTTCCACACCCCAGGGGCTTTTGCCAAGCACCCAAGGAAATTCCATTGTCTGATTAAATCATCACTCAGGCCTGAGGTGCACTGATTCTTGTCCCCCATCTACAGAAGAAGCAGGTGGCAGGAAGAAAATGCAGGTTGAAGTGAATTGTGCCCATTTCCTGATTCCAAAGCCCTTCCAGTCAGCAAAAGAAATACAAACTACAGGCAGGACAGGAGGGAAGAGGTGGGGGAGTGCCGGGCCAGCCGCAGGAATGCCGTGGGCAGGAGGCCCGAGACCACCTGGTTTTACTCCGAGGGGGCCCTGAAGCTCAGGGCCAGTCGCCTTTCCCCTCAGGGATTCTGGCCTCCTCTCTGCCCTCTAACAGAATTTGGGGCTGCAATACTTCCTAACCCGCAGGCCATGGCCTTTCTGACCCTGGCGCCAGAAGCCCGTGACACCAGCCTCCTCCGTGTCCCTGGCACGGGGGCACCTGAGCCTCCTCAAGGCCTGCTCTGGCAGAGTCTGTTGTCTGGACGGCGCCCGGCCCTGTCCACCTTCCAGCTGCTGTGGGAGAGCCCCGGGCACCAGGCAGTGGCCCCCTGTGCTTGTGGGGAGTTTCCTTGGGTTGAGCAGCCTGGGGAGGGGCATTTTGGTGTGAGCTCCTCTGTAGGGTAGACAGCTGGGCACGTGAGGTAAGCTGAGGTGGAGAAGGACCCAGAACTGACCACAGGGTTGTCTCCTGATGTGCAGGCGCCTCTTCATAGGTAATCTGGGAGTGGTGACACTTAACCAGAATATTCTTTATTAGGACATCAGTGGGGGGAGAGAGTAACAGTATGGAGCTAGAGAGCTCTGGCACCAATAAGGAGGATGGTAATAGGGATTCCTGTAGCCAGGCCGCCAGAAACCGCAGAGAAATCCACAAAAATCCGAGGAATGTAGCTTTTCGAGCTACAATAGGGCAGGGAACAGTATCATCTTGTCTCTGCCCCGTGCCTCTAAGCCCTCACCCTCTTCCACGAGCCCTCTGAGTGGCCAGGACAAGCAAGTCAGCATTTCCAGTCACTTCTTTGAGTTGCTTTTGTTCACGTGATGGTTTGTGTACTAGTTCTCAGTTCCTTCACCAAGTAGCTTCAACTCCCCTGGACCCTGGAAAGGGCAAGTAGATTCCTACTCTGTGGGAATTTTGTTGCCTTTCTGGATCTTTCGGCTAACTCAGGGTCCGCTTGGAACATCCAAGTTAGTAAGGTTACTCTGTGACGATTGTAAAAATGAAATAATGAAAAGGGGGACTTGTCACAAGGACATGAAAGTCAACTTGAAGGAGCTCTCCTCGACCAAATGTAAACACTAGGAATCAGTGATCATCTCAGCACTGATGACAATGACAAAAACAACAGGTGTTTCCCATCTTCCTGGAGCAGGAGACTAAGCTCAGGGCATCAACAGAATCACTGCCCGTTTGGGGGTATCTCCTGGTTCACAGACAACCCCCCTCTCACTGTGTCCTACAACACCCCTCTCACTGTGTCACTTGTAGGAGGGCACTAATCCCCTTCATAAAGGCTCCACTCTTATGGACCAATCACTTCCCAAAAGTCCCTCCTCCTAATATCACCACTTTGGGGGGTAGGATTTCAACATATGAGTTTGGTTGGAGACAGACAAGTGTTACGCTTACAAAAATTATAAGTCTTTCAACATAGTAGTTCATGGGTTCATGCTAGTGATCTTGATAGATGATCATAGATAGACAGGTGATAGAAACATAGGTAGGTATGTATAGATGACAGATAGATGAGTACACAATAGGTCAGTGAGAGATGTTCTAGATAATGGACAACAGGAGGCAAGAGGGCTCTTGCTCTTGGAATTCTGAGGACCATCTAGTCAACGTGGTGGAAGAAGTCAAAACACAAAATCATCATTTTGAAATTACCATCAGTGGATAATGAGTCTAAGAAGAAATTTTGATGAGGAAGAAGGTATTTGCATCGTCTTAAAACATCCTCTCAAACAGCTTAAAATCTGTAAGGGAGAAAAACCGAGAGCCCCAGCCATGCCTAATGGTAAAATTGGGCAGCATGTGGACCAGATGGTGGGGAGGAATCCACCCACGAGGGACAGAGGTCATCTGGTACCCCCAGAAGGGATCTCCTGCAGGCTCCAGTCAGGAATACAGACCAGCTCTCGGCTCATGAGGAGCAACAGGCAACCCCCTGAGGGTACACAAGCTGTAGGAGAAAAAGAGCTGTGGGATGGACTGTCATCTTTAAAAATGCCCTTGAAGATTGTAGAATGCTCTAGATAAAGATGACTGAAGAAATAGGGCAACTGTATGCAGTAAGTGCTCTACCTGATTGATATCAGGCTGGCTTCTGAGCTGAGGAGAACAGTGACATGTAGAAAATTATGAGATCCAATGACAAAACTGGAACATGGGCAGGTCAAGTATCTTATGAGCGCAGATGTACGAAGCTCATTACTGTGGTCATGCAAGACAGTACTACTATTTTCAGAAAATACACGTTGGTGTGTTTAGGGGTAAGGGACCATCAGGCATATGACTTACCTTAAAAACAGTGAAGCGAGGAGAGACCCCAAATGGAGTAAAATACCAACAATAGACAACTCTATTAAGACAGTGCATATTATTTTTATTTTGGCAACTCTTTGTAAATTTGAAAATTTCTCAAATAAAATGTACAAAATAAAGAGACCCAGCCGAGGAACGTGGCTTTCTGGAACCCCACTTGTCATTTGGATTAATTTTGCTTGGCCCATGAAAGGATCAGCACCTAGTCGGTAAAGTAACTGCTTCTGCTTGGCTATTGGAGTTTCTCGAGGGGCTGCTCTCTACCAGACCCTAAGCTACTGACACACCACCTGTGCAACAACACTCCCCCCGCTTCTGTGTGTGCTGTAGGACAGTGTCTGTTTTCACTGTTTCAGGCCCAGTTTCCTCTTTGTGATGGAAGCACCTTGAAGACTGAACTTGGGCTTGGCCATGGTCTCCCTGCAACACCTGCAACAGGTGAGAAGCCTTTGCGGAAAAAAGGGACCTGTCTTTGTTTATACACACGATTATGCAAATGTCTATCCTGCACTCATCCCACCGCTTAGACAATGTCCCTTAGACAGTGCTGAGGGAGTGATGTCCAAATGCGATGCTTTCCCTCTTCAGGCTACTGCTGTGTCACGGGCTCGTCCCTGCCACAGACAGCGAGTGGGAGGCAGAATCTTGGGTCTTGCCCCAGGCCTGCTTGCTGTGCCCTGGTGGGGCAGTGGCCTGGCCCCTTCCTTTTTCTGGGCCTTGATGTCCACGTCTGCAGAGTGGGGACTGGCCATGGGACATGGAGGCCACATGGAGAGGGTGGTCCACGTGAGACAACCCCAGAAAGACTCCAGAAAGACCCCGGTGGGAGGGGCTGCCTGCACCCTTTTCCTGTTCAAGGGCAGAGACAGAGCTGCCTCGGCCTGGTCTGAGCCCTTGGCCACGCTGTCCCGTGACCTGGATTCCGGGGACTTGTTTGTGAAACACAGTGCCTCCAGTCCCAAAGAAAAAGCTGGCAGGGGCGCCTGCTGCCCGCCCTCCCCGCTCTGCCGGTGGCAACAGCTCAGTGGGCTCCCTAACGAGCCTGCACCCCTCCCTGAAGCTGTAGCTTGTTTGCTTCTCCTAGGAGCCTGGCAGTGAGCCTCCGATGCTGTCATTGTCTTGGGGACGGACTCCCCTCCCCCAGCGCCCGGAGTGGCCCACACCACGAGGCTGGGCAGCCTGCCCCGGACCAGCTCCCACCCGAGCCCCGGAACCTTCCCCCATGCTGGGGCTGCAGGGGCAGCTGGCTCCCCCCAGCGTGGCTCTCGCCCTGGAAGATTCTCAGGCTGGGTTGGTGGAGGCCTGAGCTGCGGATACTTCATTCACAACTTGTTGGTTGGATTTTCTCTTCCAGAGGGAGGTGGGGGTGTGGCTGCAAAATAAATCTTGAGTGTTTTCTTCTCCCCAAAGAAATCATTGTGTTGTAATGCAGGGAGAACCCCAGCTGATGACATTTTTATGGGGCTGCCTCTAGTGAGGACTGTGGTGTCTGCTGGGGCCATCCAGAGGGTGGGGAGACCCCTCTGTCTCCCCGTGCCACCCCCTCCCTTTCTCTCACAGTTGGTCACGCAACTTCAGCTCTATATTCCTCTAGAATTCTCAGTGGGGCTACCTAGGCTAAGGAGGCGTGGGGGAGGGGAGATGACATCACATCCCCACCAGCCCATTGGCTGCCTTCGGGTTTCAGGGATGATATCATCTTCGCTTCTGCCTCCCCACCCCCTTTTCTTCCAGTCCTTTCCTGGCTGGGCAAGCCCCCCTCCGCAGCACCCCACCCCAGGAGACTCCGTTGCCTTGGAGACCACAAGTTTTCAACCCTGTTGTCTGAAGGAATGGTAATTCATTCTATGTCTGACATGGGGGTGAAGGGTGCAGGGCGGGAAACCCCGGCCGGACGGTTGTGAACAACAAAATAATGAACAAGAATATGTTTCACGCATGAGAAGCTGTCAACGGTGGTCGGGAGGGAAAGGTCAATGCCATCGGCGTTTATGAAATCGAAAAGTGGCGATGGGAATTCTGAAAAAACAGCCGTGGCCAAAATATGATTGAAAATAATCACCCCCTCCCCCAGACAGCTCATTAGGAAGATTCTGGAGAGAGTCTCACAGCTCTGTCTGGGGCTGTGGTGTTGCCTTTGGAAGAAAGGCCATCCCCAGGGCCCCCTCCGGAGGTGGCTGCCGTGAAGCTCTTCCCACAAACTTTGCTCAGGGAGCAACAGAAAACGAGCGGGAACAGGCTCCACCCCATCTTTGGTGTTTGTGGGTGCCTCGCAGTTGACTACCTGCCCTTATTTTGGACCTGCCGGAAAGCAGGGCAGGAGGGGAGAATCACGCCTTGGGGTTGTGTGCTGTGTGTGTGTGTGGGGGGTGGGGTGGGGTGGGTGTGTCTCAATTATGTATAGATTCCCGATCCACATCCATCAGCTCCCCCGGGGAAATTTCCATCTCTGATTTTGCCCAACGTGCAAATCCCCTGGTCCTTATCCTGTCTCGTGTATATTCTCCTCTGGTTTCTTCCCGAGAGAACGTCACCTCTCTCAACTCAAGTGTGGCTAGTAACAGTCTGTGTGTGGCTTCCCCCAGATCTGATGTTGGCTTTCTTGTCCGGGACATTCTGTAGAGTCTGGAACTCGAGATTGGGAGCTTAGACAAGCGTCACTCTCAAGCCACCACTGCTGGCTCTGTCCTGGGCTGCTCAGAGCCACCTCTTGGCGGCTTCACAGAAATATCTCCTCTGGTTAGTAGGGAAAAAGCAAATGATGAATAGAGTTGTGCAGGACGCTGAGTGGGAAGTCTTTAAATTCATTTTAGGATCATATTCTTCTAGAGGTATTTGTATACGGAGACTGATGTCTGTTTTCCCCTATAAGTACAGGATGGAATTCTAGAACTATGCCTAACAAGTCAACAGATGCTGGCTATTGTTAACTTCTTGTTTATTCTTACAGACCATGTCAGCTAAAAATGCATTTTAAAATACCAACTAGAAACGGATGACTGCACACACACACACACACACACACGGGTCTGCATGTGTGTGTGTGTGTCTGTGGTTACACTTTCTTTGTTTTCAAAGTTCTGAAATGTCTTGCAGACAGAGGTATTTGAATATAATAGGGGCGGGAAGAGCTATTTTTTTAAAAGCATTCATGGGGCAGGATGTATATAACATCTAAGTGAAGTCACTAAGTGCCTGTCAGCTCACCGTAGCAGAGAAAGCAAGGTGTGTGCCTGTCCCCACGGGCTGGTGACATGAACATCTCTGGAGTCCTGTGGTTTCTCTTCTATGCTGCCTTATTCCTCAGTCTCAGAGGGAAAGCAAAGTCTCCAAGTCCTAGGAACGAAGTGACCTTGAACAGCCTTCTGCTTCACTGAACTGGACACCTAACAGCTCTTGAAAAGTGAAAATCAATCCAAGATTTACACAAACTTTTGCCTCAGAATCCACATGCTCATAACCAAACTCATGTCCCCAAACCATCTCCTGTTACCCCTAGAAGTTCCTGCATCTGCCCCCAGAACCTCTATCTTTAATCCAAGCTAGACTATTTGTAACATTTTGGTCCTCACGTGTCAATCCCCAAGGGCGTCACTGAGAATGGTCTGTGTTCCTTCCAAGTCTGCCCTTGTCTTTCCCAGCCTCCCACTGTCCTAATCAAGTTCAAGTTCCGGCTGAAACACCACCTCCTTCGAAGGTTTCCTCGATCACTCCTGTCTTTGATGGTAAGCTTCTAAACTGAATTCCAACAGGATGAGCAAATGTCATCATTTCATCCACCTGAACCCTGCAGCCTGGATCAGCTTGAAGGATTAGACTTGGTTTCTCAACTAGAAAAATGTCTAGATAGGGAGTTAATACACACACATTGTAGAAGCTCAATACCACTATTGATTAAACCATAGGAAACCACTTCCTCTTTCCACAAACCAAGCTGGTATTTCGGATTCTTCCCTTTATGGATATTTCCCCAAGTACCTAAATTGATCTCCTACTGTTTAAATGAATTTTCCTCTCTTGCATTTTCCATTGAATCTAATGGCTCCTATGTTTTCGTCCTTGAAGAGGCTGATTACATTCTGCCTCTAGATTTCAATGATTCTCCTAATAATCTCTTCTATTACTCTTCATTGATTTGAAGGGTAAGCAGGACAGATACTACAGCCAATCAAGTCAAATCTGGAAGTCCTGCACGGGGGCCATCGGTCCCTTGTGGCTGTTTAAATTTGCATATATTACAGTTCAATAAAATGAAAGATGCGTTTCCTCAGTCGCATTGACTACTTTTCAAGTAACCAACCGCCACCAGGAATGGGTGACCAGCACACGGGAGAATATGATTTAGATATTATCTGTGGGTCAGCTCCATTTCCTGGGCCTGCACCCACCATCTAACTGTATGAGCTTAAGCAATGTACTGGGATTCAGGGCCAGTTTCCTCATCAGACCTACCTCCTTGAGTCGCTTGAGCCTTCAAAGAGGTGACCCCTGGATTGTATCTGAACGCCCCATCAAGCCCATCAAGTCTTACAGTCTGTATCCACCTTGTTTTCCAGCTGTTGACTCATCCCCATGACCTGGCTCTTTCATGGACCCACAGCCCAGTTTTTAACACTACTCTCTCTCCCTCCTGCCAAAAATTCTCTTTGATCTCCTAAAAGACAACATTATCTGGCCAGAAACTCTTCATGGAAGCTACCTACTTACTTGCTTGCATACAAATTACTCTGTAAAACCATAAATATTCCTGGAAAGTAAAATTTCCTTTATGTTGGAGCCTCGTGGCTTTTGGGCTGGGTCCCTGGTCATGGCCACCACCTGGCCAGAGAAGCTTTTTTGCCCTTAGATCTGGGACGGCGAGTATGGAGAAGCTTGGGTGACGTTTAATCAGGCTGAACATTCCTTCCTGGTGACCTAATGAGCCGGCGGGACTAAATGACCATTAGGAGGAATGTTTGTGTGAACTGCAATAGAAAAGTTCCTCTAAACTTCCTGAAAAGGAAGATAATATATCTAAATCGTTTCCTGTCTCTTTGCTGCCAAGCAGCAGCCAAAGGAAAATAGCTTCTCCTAGCAGGGAAATATTTAGCACCGTTGGGTGCCCTGGGCCTCCCGGCTTGGAAGGCTTGGAAAGGGCACTGAGCTGGGAAGTGAGTGGCCCTCGGGGTACTCCCAGAGGCTCCCAGATGAGGTTTGGCAAGCGGTTTTTGAGCTGGAGGGTGAAGAGTAAGGAGGAGCTCCAGGGACAGAGTGTGGGGGGAGGTTTCAAGCTCTTGTTGCTGTACCTGAGGCAACGTCACCAGGGCCTGGAGTGATCTGTGCTTTTGTTCTTAGAAATCCCAGTTCAGGTCATAGCAGGAAAGAGAAGAACATATTGCTCGTTGCCTGCAGGGGACGGCAGGGACTACTTCCCTGCCCCTCTGAGAGGCTTTGAAGACCTCTCCACTGTTTTAAAAACACGTATTGGGGGTTTGACTTCAAATGCAAACTGGTACTCCACACAGCCAAGCCATAACACCGAAGCCAGAAAAGCCCCCTCCCCCCTCCCCTGGCTTGCGGGTGGGCCACAGAGAACTTTCTCAGAAGTCCACGGGCTGTGTCTCTGCCTCCTCTCCCATGGGCCTTTGCACTGGGGGCAGCAGGTGGCAGGACGGAGGAGGAAGCACAAGCCTGGCGGGCTCTGTTGCTTCTGCCAGCTGAGCCCTCGGGCTCACTCCCGCCCTGCCCAAGCACCCTGCTCCCCACTCTGCTGGGAAGGCCCGCGGTGGGAGCTGGGAACTGAGAGCTCCTTCTCAGCACTTCTCACTTGGCCCTTCTCCTCTTCTCTGACACCCATCAGCAGGTCTCCTTGGGCGCTCAAGCAGAGGTTGGCCAGGGTGTCTTAAAGGGCCAGGATACCTGTGTTAGACTTGGCAAACCAAGAGACAAACTTGCGAATCCTATGTGGGTACTTACAGCATCATTTAAAATCTAAGCATTAAACATTAAAAAAAATACTTTTCTTGGGCCCTCCCTGGTGGCGCAGCGGGTTAAAGCACAGCACTAAGAAGCTAAAGCCACTTCAGCATGAGTTCGATTCCTGCCTGCCCTGGAGGAGATCCACATGGTGTGGCTGACCTCTCCTGACCCACCCGCTGCTCCCCTCAGCAGTGTACCTTGTTGATCTGCCTGTTCTGCTCCCCGCTCTGTCTCTGGTGAATCCTTTCACCCTCCGCATCTCTGGCCTGTACCCCAGTTGCATATGAATACATAAATAAATCTTTAAAAAAAATACTTTTCTTAGTGTAAGGATCATACAGCAGCAGATGGGGGCCTGGACTTGCCTGGGGACTGGACTTGCCTGGGGGGTGCTGTCATAGGCTGACACTGCTGTAGGAGGAAACTGTGGTGAATAATTACTGTTTCACGGATGACAGATATTTATTGGGAACTTAACATGTGCTAGACGCTAGATGTTGGGGATCCCTTTGAGACACAAAGTCAAAACAACACAGGCTATGTTCTCAAGCATTCTGTATCTAAAGAGGATGATGAATTTATTTTTAAAAAATTATTAAAAGACAAGATAATCGGTGAGTACAGAGGAGCAGCTGTTTGCAAAGTTGCAGAAGGCCAGCCAGCCCTGTGGTGGGGGGAAGAGAGAGCACGGCCTCCGGCAGGGAGGTGGCCATTTCAACACCATTAATTAAATTTCAATTAGCTTCAATTGTAACTAATCAAAATGAAATGCTATTAAATAATTAAATTGATAATTAAAATTAACTTAAATGTTCAATGCAGTGGTTCAGTCTTTTAGCCACAATCCCACTGCCATGTCTACAGGCTGCAGCCAGTGGCTACCATATTGGAGACAGAGAGGAGGTTTGGGGGTGGGGAATCCCCACACAGCCTTAAAGCACCTTAGCGGCCAAGCAGAAACCACTCAGACCCAAGCACAGGGGCAGGGAGGACGGGGTGTTCCCGGTGCAGGGAAGCCTGGGCCAAGATGTGATCGACATGGAACTCTGGGAGCAGAATTGCCAGCACTAATGCTCTGCTGTCCAGGTCATCCTCTGGAAGCAGCGGTCACTAGGGCCTTGCTGTCCATTACCAGGACCTCACACATGACCCTGAGGCCTACCTGTGGGGCCATCTGGGACAGTCCAGAACAGGCAATGCCCAGCTAGCGTCGCACATAGAGAGGAGATGGGGCCCCATTCTGAGGCCCTGGCCCCCACGCACCCCCTCCCGGATGCCAGCAGGTGCTCAGTCCCACGGGCGGCCCTCTGGAGTCTCTGCGGGCTTAGCCCACAGTTTTGTGGCAGCCGGACGCTTGAGGCTACAAATGGGCATTCCAGTATCAACTAATTAAAACGCAGCGACTTCCAAGCACACTGGTCCGTGGCAGGTCACTCTTTAGCGGCCGCCCCCTTGCACAGCAGAGCCGGACGGATGACACCGGCCTGGGGGACGCGGCACCCGGCCTGCAGCCTGTGTTCCCAGCTTGACTGTGGGACAAATAAACAGATAAGGGAAGGCGGAAAGGAAGGCAGAGGAATCGCAGGTCTTCTTTACGCGCAGGCCATCCCGGGCCATGTGGGAGCGCGCCAGGGCCTCAGTGCCAAGTGAGCAAGAGACAGGAGGCACAAAATGGGGCTGAGGTGGGGATGCGGGGCCTTGCCGCCATCACTAGGCAACCGTGTCCTAAAATCTGCAGTGTTTACCAGGAAGAAAACACTTGAAAAGGAGAATATTGGGCGGAAATGCGTTTGGGATTAGCAGGTTTTTTTTCTTTTTGCTTTCTTTTTTTCTTTTTTCTTTTAATGCTGGTTTGTTTTTCTTCTGGGTTGTTCAAGGTACTGACCTAGCACTCGGCCCCCGCTGCCAAAAAACTCCTAATTAGCCCGCTGCATTGTTCGCGACGCTGGGAAGGGAGGACGGGGCGGGAGGGGCGGGGGCCGGGCCGGGCTGGCCAATGGGGAGCCGCAGCGGGGCGGTGAGGAGACGAGGGGCCGAGCTGGCCAATGGGGAGCCGCGGCGGCGGCGAGGAGGCGGAGGGACCGCGCGGACCAATGGACAGCCGCGGCGCGCCGTGGCGGAGCCTGACGGACCAATGAGGAGCCGCAGAGGGGCGACGGAGGGGCCGGGCGGGCCAATGGGGAGCTGCGGCGGGCGGTGCGGGGGTCGGGCTGGTCATTAGATGCTGAGGTCTTGAAAATCCCTCTGTAATTAATTTTCTCCTGCATTCATTAGAGAAAAGTTGGAACCGGTGGAGGAGGGAGAGTTCTGTTGCCTCTGGGCTTCTTTTCAGGGCGATTTCAGGGAAAGATGGTAATCTGTTGGCGAATTGGACGGGGCCAGGGTTTCCCGGAGACTGCTGCGGGGTGGGAGAAGCCCATTAAACCCGGGTCACCGGCTGCAGCGGCTGGGTAGGCTTTCGCCTCTTCTGTGTGCAGGTGCACACACGCGCACACACGTGCACACCCGCTGCCCACGGATTCTGAATTCACACACGTTGGAATTCCCTCCGAAGACCTCCGTCTTTCCATCGCCCTACCTTTGCTCAGATGTAATTGCAACAGCGCTCGCTGGCTTGTGTCCCCTGAAATGATTTCCATTTTCGCCTGGACCGAAGATGAGGTCAGTTTTCCTTCCTTGCAAGAACCCACCCTGATGACACTCTTAAACTGAGTTTCTAACTGTTCGGAACAGAGACCCCTGAGAATATTCTAATAAAAGCTTCTGGAATCTACAGGCCCCAGATTTTTTCTCCCGAGTACCAAAGTGTTGACGTGACATTTTCGAGGCAGGAAGCCAGTGCACTTCCAGAACGCAATGCCAATTCCCTGGCCCTGTTAGCTGCTTGGATGGAAATTTGAATTGAACCCAGCGTCTTCTAGACTCTGGTTGCGTATGGACTTGATTAATTTGACCAGTGGTTTAATACTTCAACTCTAGCTGGTGGGTCACATCCAGCCAACAGCAATCTTGTGTCTTCGGGCCTGTCCCTAAGGGCAACTACAGCTGGCTATTCAGCGGTGGCTTCCCAAAGAGGGAGGGCCAGCCTGCATGGTCAGCTGCTGATTTCAAAGGGGGCACATCTAGGGATCAGAGGGAAAGACTCGAACTCTGGGCTCAGAGGAAGTGAGCCCTGTTCGCTGACTGCTAACTTAAATTAAAAAATCTCCAACCGGAAAGGGACTCTCCATGATGGGTGGGTTAACTGAAGCTGGTGGCCCGAGGGCACAAGGATGAACTTGACCAGGTCCCCTGTGGGCAGTTCTTTGATTCCTACTCCCTTCCTGTATGGATGGGGTACACGATCCCGAGAAGTGAAGCAAACAGTGAGTTCAGCCTCTGAATATGGGTCCCCAGGCCCCCTGCATCCCATCTTCCATCAGAATGACCCAGTGAGTCACTGTTCCTTTAGCCTTTGCAGGCTGTGGTGTCTCCGGAAGGGCAAAGCCTGAGCTCCATTCCCTGGACATCACCACCAAGTCCTGTGGTGGTTGGGAAGACCTTTGACCTGCTCTGGTTGGGCCAAGTAATTTTTCTTTTCCTTGAGGGCAAGAGGAGCAAAGATAACAAAAGAACAAGAGGAGAGCAAAGTGCAGGTTCTCGGCAGGAAACGGAGCTGGGAGTCAGGGCCGATAAGAACGAGATGCAATCTCCCGGAAGCTGCCCGCGCCCCTGGGAAGCTGCCCGCGCCCCTGGGAAGCTGTGGTGCCCCTCGTTTCTCTGGCCCATCCCTACCGCATTCTTCACAGCAGCTGTTTCAACTCTTCTCCTCCCTCCTCAGGCCTCCAAATCCACCCCCACCATTCACAGCAGATGACTTCATCTCCGGTTCTACCGAGAAGACCCAGCCACTGATCTCTCCCGACTCCCAGTGGCCTGAAGTCTGGCTGTGCCATCAGGAAGACCTGGGTTTGAGTCCACACTCTAGCACTCTGGTCCCTGTTTGCAGGCAATTTGCTTGGACTCAGGCTCACTGTCCTCACACGGTCTAGGGGGTGTTGTGAAGACAGACTTGAAGGATGCCGGCGACGTCCATGTAGCGCGAAAAGTAATAGTAACTATTAGTGGTTCAGAATTCTGCTCTTAGTGCAACGACTGCTACGTCTGCAGCTGTCGCTACACCACCTCTACCCTAATCGAGAGTCCGTCCGGCCTTTGGGGGCAAGGTAGAGTCCTGCCTCTTGGCCACAGCTGTTCCCTGTACGGAAGCAGAAACCATCAGTGCCTGTCTTCTTCCTAGCGATTTTCCCTGGCATCTTCAGAATCCTGCTCTTTTCCAGCATCTTCCTCTTGGTGTTCTAACATGTTCAGTTTCCACTTAATTCCCCCAAATGTTTCCCTTCTCTCGATTATTCCCTCAAACCACAGTCTCATGTCTTTCCTTCCCTTCACTAACAGACCTCTCCAAAGAATCATCTAAGTTTATTGACACCACTTCCTGACCTCCCACTCATCCTCAGCCCACTGCAATTTGCCTTCTGCTCCCACCGCTCTGGTGAAATGGAACTTTCAAAGGTCTTCCTAATTGCCCTCTTGCATCCTACTCAGTCCTTCGGGAGAGGCTGGCTCTGATGAGCTGAACAGTCATCCCCACTCTGCTCCCTGGACATTTACGATTCTGCTCCTCCCTGGTTCTTCACTGCATTTGCGCATGAGTCATTATCATCTGTCTGTGTGTCCTGAGTGTCATCTTGTTTACCTGCTGCTTGGGTGGTCTCGCATGCTCCATGCTCGGCCGTGATTATGCCCAAGGGTCTGCCACATCCACAACTCACCCGACCTCTTCTCTCCTCCAGATCTGCACTCACTTCCAGCCCCTTGCACTTCACTATAGGCGTGTCCTGCTCCTCCGTGTGCATCCAGCGTCTTGACTGCTAAGCCAGCGGTCGTCCTGTGTACCTCCTTTTTTTTTTTTTAAGATTAATTTATTTGTGCATACAAGAGCTGGGGTGGAGGCCAGAGGTGTCAGGGGTGAGAGGATTCACCTGAGACAGAGTGGGGAGCAGAACAGGCAGTCAACTGAAATACATTGATGAGGGGAGCAGCGGGGAGACAGCAGAGGTCTGCTGTGCCCTGTGGGTCACCCCCCTGGCCGGGGATTGAACTCAGGCTGCAGTGGCTGCAGACAGTTTCATGGTGCTGCGACTTAACCAGTATGCCACCAGGGAGGCCCTCTCCTTGTTTCTTTGATACAATCTTCTATACTTTCTCATTCCCCTTACTCAGCTCAGCTACTGTCTGTAGTTCTAACAAGTTGACTTTAAGTGGTGTGGTTTCTGGAACTTTTTTTTTTTTAAGATTTATTTATTTTTGCATACAAAGCTGGGGTACAGGCCAGAGGTGCGGGGGCAGTGAGAGGATTCACCTGAGACAGAGTGGGGAGCAGAACAGGTGGACTGACGAAGTCCACTGCTGAGGGGAGCAGCGGGCGGGTCAGGAGAGGTCTGCGGCGCCATGTGGGTCACCTCCGGGGCGGGTGGAGATCGAACTCGTGCTGAAGTGGCTTTAGCTTCTCAGTGCTGTGCTTTAACCCGCTGTGCCACCAGGGAGGGACTGAGGTTCCTGGAACTTTTACTTTCTTTCTACTCCCATTAGTCTTTGCCTTTGGAGACCCTTACTTCCCTCTCAGGTAGCTGACATGGCCTCTGAACACATCCCGCTGGGGCTCATCTCTTTTACCCAGTTTCTGTTTCCGTTGACAGCAAGCTCATCTAACATGAGGGTGGCCGTGGAACGAATTGTTCAAATAGAAGCACGTTAGTAGGTGAAAGGGAGTCAGAAATGCTGCCATGAGCCCCTCTTGGGCAGAGATGCCCGTGCACCTTATTAAAACGTCTGATGAGGTCACTTCCTGTTTTCCAAGGCTGCTGGGTCCCCTGATAGCAGACTCAGCGGGTGTCCACAGCCCCCTCTGATCCGGCCACTCTGCCACTGGCTCTCACCGTCCCTTGAGCTCCCTGGGCTTCATGCACTTCCTTGTCCAGGTGTTCTGAATGCACCCTCGTTTTCCAGACCACTTTGTCCTTCCCGGTCACCACCCTGCGCTCTGCAGTTCCCTACCCAGAAGGCCCTCCTGCACCACCGTGCCTGTCCTTCAGGCTCAGCTCAAATACTGCCCCCTCCCTGAAGCCTTCACTCCTCCTGGCTGGTGGTCAGTGACTCCCTCCCTCTTTACGTTGCCAAAGGACAGCACCTGGAAGACTGGGCCCAACAGTAGAATTATCTGGGTCCAAGGAGGCTGCTCCCTGGACACTGGACACTTGGGAGGGCGGGGCCAGGTAACAATCTTGTTGCATCTGGCAGCTCTCTCAGCCCCACTCACTCCTTGCTTAAAGAGAAGGGAGGACACTCCGTACAGGCGCTCCGTACATCTCTCGCTCCAACTTGACAACTCCGCATGATGAATATCATCATGCTCCCCACCCCCACACTGTTCTTTGTTTTGTTTTGTTTTGTTTTTAAATAGAAGAAAGATAAGCCTGGAGAGATTAAGTAATTCACACAGCTGGGAAGTAATAGCACTGCATTGCAAAGGGAGGTCTGTCTTCTACAGAGGAAATGCCTGAAAACTGGGCTGCATGAATGACTTCTAATCTCTCTATATGCCCCGTTGCGCCCGTTTATTTCTTGAATGAGACTTAACAACAGAGGGCGTGGTGTGCAACAGTGTGATTCACAATGGCCCTCAACAAACCCTGACTGCAACAAAACCCCAGCCAAACACTTCTATTTTTTTTTTAAGATTTTTATTTATTCATACAAGAACAGGCCAGAGATACAGGGGGTGAGAGGATTCACCAGAGCCAGAGTGGGGAGCAGAACAGGCACACTGACTGAAATCCACTGCTGAGGGGAGCAGCGGGGAGACAGGCGAGGTCTGCTGCGCCCTGTGGGTCACTCCCTGGCCGGGGATCGAACTCGTGCTGCAGTGGCTGCAGGTAGTCATAGTGCTGTGCTTTAAGCTGTTGCACCATAGCCAAACTCTTCTATCCAGGTGAAATCAGAGTGTGCAATTTGTTGGGGTGAATCATGGATGGGAACCCACTCCTGGACAGGCAGCCTGACTGAGAATAGAGGTGGAGGTTGGGGGTCAAGAGTTTCTGTCTGGGGGACGGTACCAGAGAGATCCTGGGGGCAGAAGGAGCCCCTGACGCTCTGCATTTATGGAATGTGAACTCTCTTTGTTCTCCTCGTCTCCTCCCCTCGCTGTTGACCTGCTGGCCTTCCGTGGTGTCCGTTTCCGGGATTCACTTCCTGGCTTTGGAGTCAAGAGATTGCAAGGCTGGGCCAAGTCAGGGAGTCGACACCAAGAGCCGGGCTATGGGGAGCCCCTGCACTTCTGCTTTTCTTTCCACATGGGTCACTGTCGCTTGTTCTGAACTTTACGTGTGATTGGGTCACAGGGAAAAGTGGCCGGAGGACGAAGGTGGCTGGGCTGTGACTTACATTGTCTGAGCGCCTGACACACTGCAGACTGCCCCAGAGGCCATCTCAGCGCTGGCACAGGTGGCTGAGTCTAAAATGGTTTAGCGAAGGCTCTTCTGCTGGACATCGCACAACAGGTGTTGGGCGGAGGAGAGGTGGGCTGAGGACAGAGTCTGTCTCTGTTGGGTGGTAACCAGCACTTACGTGCAGGTGAGTGGGGAGAGACTCTAGTCCCAAAGGGGATCTACAAAGCTTTGTATCATGCGTGTTATTTGCTCATGTGTTTTCCTAAGTGTATTCTGTGCCCTGGCTGAGGGCTCAGCTTGTCTCTCTTAGAACTGAGTCCCCCAGACAACATCTCTGCACCACTTTGAACATTGTCTGGGAGGCAGCAGACATTGGTCAACCTTCCCTCCATCTGGAGCACAGAAGCCAGAAGGAGACTAGAACAACAGCTGTAGGAATCTGGAAGCTTCCACGGCTGCATGGATAGCAGAGAGTGGAAACCTCATACCAGCCATCCACTGTGCCAATTCTGCTGCCCCTTTCCCGCCATCACTAAGGTTTCTGGATTTCTCTAAGCCCTTCTTCCCCCTGCATCAGGGCAGGCATGGGTGGGGCAGAACAGCCTTCTTGAATGGGGTGCCCATGGGCTGGAAGAGAAACACCTGTACAGAGGGACATAAACAAGATCCATGAAGTATGCCTCTAGCTGACTGCTTCTCAGCAAAATTTCAGACCCATTGATGCATGAGGTGGGAGAAGAACTCGACTTCATGACCCCTTCTGCAAGTGTCCCAGCTCTGTTTGCTTGAGACTGCAAACTCTTTCGGGTGGGGAGGCATTCAGCTCACTAGGCGAGGCGTCAACAAACTAAGGCCAAGTGCTCAAGGGCCTTGCTGCCTGTTTTTATAGATAAAGTTTTACTGGCACACAGTCACGCCTTCCTGGTGATCTATTAGCAGTGGCTGTTTTTGTGATACAGCAACAAAGTGGAGAGGGTGCAGTGGAGTCTAGGTGACCTGCAGAGCGTAATGGATGCAGAAAGGCCACTGTTTACATGCTGCCCCATCCGCTATGACAGCAGAGAGACTTGGACATGCTTGTGTTAGAAACATGTAAGGCCATGTGAGCTCTTAAATAATATTTTTAATATAAGCAGAAAATCAAAAGGCACTTATAATTCTATCACCTTTAATATGGACGGTTAATACTTTGCTCTGTCCACATCTGGTCTTTTTCTATGTAGCTATAAAAATATAAGTATGTGGGGCCCTCCCTGATAGCGCAGCGGGTTAAAGCACAGCATTAAGAAGCTTAAGCCACTTCCGCATGAGTTCGATTCCCACCTGCCCCGGAGGAGATCCGCATGGCAAGGCAGACCTCTCCTGGCCCGCCCGCTGCTCCCCTCAGCAGTGTATTTCGTCGATCTGCCTGTTCTGCTCCCCTCTCTGTCTCTGGTGACTCCTCTCACCCTCTGCCTGTACCCCAGTTCTATATGAATAAATAAATAAATCTTAAAAAAAATATAAGTATGTTTAATTATGTGCTTAGCTTTGTACTGTACTTAGATTCATGTCCTGTTGTGTGTGCTTGTGTTTTGCATGTCATAGTGACTATTTCACATGTCCTTGAAGACTCCTTGTTAGCAGGATTGTTAATAATTCTTTGACATGTGTTATGACATTATTGATCTTCGAAATCATTTATAAGACAAAATATTGTGTGCTATCGCCAATCCCATGGAGCACAAATCTTTGTTGGATTCCTTATTTCCTTGAGATAGATTCCCAGAAGTGGAATTACTGGGTTAAAGGGTGAGGACAATTTTCAGGGTCTTGATAACATATTGCCAAATTGCTTTCCAGAAAAATTGTACCAATTTATGCTCCCACCAGCAATGTACGAAATTGCCACCTTAGCCTACTCTCACCAGATTGAGTACTATCATTTTAAAAAGTTACCAAATTGATAGGCAAAAATTGCATTTTGTTGTTTTGATTTGGATTTCTTTGATTACGGGTGAGGTTAAACATTTTTTTCATATGTTAAACACTTCTTCATATGTTTATGGCCAAAGGGAATCTTAATAATGGTCTTCAAGTGTGCAAAGGGGTTATTTAGTAGATTGGGACCAGCTGTTCTCAGGAAGAAACTGGAAATGTTGAAACTTCAGCAAGAAAACAGCCCCCTGAGTCCTTTAAGGGAGGACAAGCCCACGAGTGGTGGATCTCAGTGGAGACTGGCGCTGTGCGGGGTCTCTTCTCTCAAGGTGTGAGGAGACTAAGAAAAACAGCTGTCGGTGCTGAAAACATGCCAAGTCGACACAAGCTTGCACCGAGATGCTCACAAGACCCTACAAGAGACACCGTGCTCACGTGCAATTTGTTATTAATGAACCCGGTAGCATTGACAGCCTTACCCCAGAAACCTGGGTTCATAACCTCTCCGTCAAACTGTCTGTGAGAACATGGGTCAATGAACTTTTCTGGCTTAAAGTTTTTGCAAATTCCTCATCAACCAAATCTCCTCTAATCCCTCAGTAAGAGTCTCTTCTCTTGAGTCCAAATCTCAGCTTAGTTGTTTGCTGTGTAACTCTTCCAGGGGCCGCACCTGAGGAAGAAACAAGCGTGAGGCCTTCAGCCCTCAGTCAGCTGATCTACTTCCTCCAGTTCCCTGTCTGCCCCAGGACATTTGCTCAAGCTCTTCCCTTTGTGGGAATCTTCTTCTTGCCACTGGCCTCTGACTAAGCCATGCACTTCCATTGACAAGGTTCTTGGGTTTATCTCCATTTTTTCCTTCATAGAAATAACGTGTGAGGCCTTATGAGGAAAGCTTCTTTTCCCACTAGAATGAAGGGTTAAAGTGAAAAGAAATGAGACGGTTTTCCCATCATGTCATCTGCAGGGTCACTTACCTCCTCTGGCCTTCAGCTTCCTCACACCTGTAATATGGGTCATTAAAGCACCTTGGTCAATGGCAGAGCCCAGGTCTCCTCCCTCTCTTGCCAAGTCCACAGATGTCAGGCTGACTCCTGCTGCTGCCTCAGCCCCAGGAGAGATGGCACAGCTTTCTGCAAAGGGTCTCGATGTTCGCTTTCTGGAGAAAGCTGCCCTCAGGTAAACTCAGGCTCACTGGTGAAACCAAAGGGTATCTCTAGCATGGAATTTCATTTTTGTTTTTTGTTTTTTTTTCTTCCCGAAGTGCCTTCTTTCTCTTTTGTACCATTTGATCTTCATACTGGCCAAAAGACAGATCCCAGTGCAACTTGGACTATTCAAGCTTACAGAAGTTGGCACCCTCCTCCACCGTCACAGGAGCAGAAGCTCAAGGAGGAGGGAGAAGTTGGAGCCAGGTGGCCAGTGAGGAATCCCAAGCAAGATGAAAAGCAAACTAAAGCAAGATTTAAAGAATTATGATCTATGGTCTCATGTAACCAGGAATCACAATGACTTCAGGCACAGCTTGATCCAGAGACTTAAAACAAGTTAGATTATTTCAACTACTTTTATGTTCTCCATCTGTGATAGAAATTTATAGGAATCATTTTTCAGTTACTCATAACTTCTTGGACCAACTTACAAAGCTATACCTGTTAGCTTTGTATGGGGTGGGGGCGTGGGGGGGGATGATACGGGGTCATGTGAGAAGTTCTAGCCAGAGAATGTGAGTGGAAGTCACATGCAGTGTCTCTTCTGTGACTCAACAACTCTGAGGGTGGTATGCCGAGATGATGCCAGTCTAAAATGGAGAATGCCCGAAAGCCCAAGATAGGGTGGGAGACAGATCCCCAAGAGAGTAGTCTGGGTCAGGCTGAACTTTACCCCAACAAGGAATGGACCATCCTTGTGTTATGGGCATGAGAGGCTCAGTTTCTATGCTACCTTGACTCAGTGTGACTTACCTCATGGGGACTTGGGCTTCTCAGCATTGGCTGACTTCTTACCAGGCTCTCTCTCCAGACTCATGGCTCATAGCTCTGTGTCTGTGCAAAGTATCACTCTGCTCTAGCTCTCAGACTCCCGCCAGGGGCCTGGTGGAGACCCAGCCTCTAGAGCAGGGATGTGCTGCTTTGGTTACCAGTACTGGCCCAGCACAGAGAAAACAGCCGTGCTGGTGTCAAAGCAGGGTGAACATCAAAACAACAGGTCCACCACAGACTAACTAGTCCCCCCCTCAGTGATTATCCTGCTAAGCTGACATGGATGAAGATTTGTCTAGTGGTTAAACTTGGGCTCTGCAGCCAGGTAGCCTCTGCTCTGACCTTGTTTCTCTAGGACCTTGGTTCACTAAATCTCTGGTTCTCCACGACCTTGGTTCACTCTAACTCTGGTTCTCTATGACCCTGGTTCTCCATGACCCTGGCTCTCCACAACACTGGCTTTTTATGTCCCTGGTTCTCTCCCAGTTACTTACTTTGCTATTAACTTGATGTAGTGGAGTAACCCCCCTAATATTCTCCTCCCTCACCTAAAAATGGGAACACTAGTGGTACCCACTTGACCAGGTTTGGGATGACTCAATGAACAGGAATTGTCCAATGGAAATATGGAGGCAGGGCCTGGAGCATGGGGTAGAGACAGTGCTCAGGACAGGTAAGTGGGGCTCTTGAGGGCAGGGGTGGCTAGGAGGAGCAGTGCCGTGGATTCTCCTGAACTCCAGGAAGGCAGGCAGGAAAGGCCTCAGGCCTCTGCGCATCGCCATGGCCACACTCCTGAAGGGACTTAGACCCGTTCTCCCTTCTTCCTCGAGCCCAGAGAGTTTGCAGGGTTCCAGCTGCTGCTGCTCTTTTCACCGAGTCTGTCTCTGACTCTTAAGGGCAGCTCAGACCACATCAGTGTAGCTCAAGTACCATTGCAGGGTGGTTCCGACGGCTGGGAGGCTCTCTGGGGCTCCGGGGCTGTGGGGCAAGTGTAGGGTTGGGCGCAGTGAAGAGGGAGGCTGCTGATTTGTGTCTGAATTGACAGGCATGACCAGGGCTTCTGATGTTGACCTTGGCATCTCTGCCACCAGATGTGGGAGATGCCCACTTGAGGGTTCTCAGTGTCTCTGCAAACATCCAGCGATCACATAAACAACGGGATGTCAGCCGCCACCACCTTCCCGTTCTGTGCCCGCATTTCCCATGGCTTTCTGCTTCTCCACAGGATCCCACTGTGGAATTAGAGGATGTTCTTTCTCCAGACCAGCAATTAGGGAGATTGCTACACTGCTCCAGAATTAGGGGAGAGGGCCCCTTCCAAGTGTAGCAGACGGGTTTGCTGCCCCAGGCCTCTGTGCTTGCCGTCTGGGATGTGTTTTTTGGATGGAAGCCTCTCAGCATTTCTGTGAGGTGATCATCATCTCCACGTTAGCTAAGCGAAGAAAGGGACTTTACAGAAAGACTCCAACAGCTCACAATAATGCAGCCGGTTTCGGGAACCGGCGGCCACAGTGTCTGCTGAGGCCTTCGCGCCGCCTCTGGCCTCCGTTCAGGGGCCCGGGCTCAGGGGCCTGGGCTCTCACGCTGTAAGCGCTGCCCGGACTTTGCCATCTCGGAAGCTCCCCACTTCGGGCCCCCTGCAAGGATCGCACATTTCATAGTGAGGAGGCCGTGAGCCTTGGTGCCCCCAAACTGGACAAAATGTCCACTTTGTGGTGATTGTGGGAGCCAAGCAAGAGCCCCGGTTCTCAGGGGACGCCTGCCTGGCTGTCTCTCAGGCCGACACGGCGGGGACTCAGAGCTTGTCCAGAGCCCGGTCTGTGGGGGTGCCGAAACTCCCCCCTTTCCCTGCACGGGCGCCCTGTGCTGGCCCTGCAGAGTGCACTCACGACATCTCGGACCTGGTCGCAGACGACTTGGTGAGACTTTGTGTGGCTGCTTCTTGCTCCTTGTCCTTCCTCATGTCTTTCTGTCATATCCTCAAGTAGACTCTTGGGGACCGTCTTCTTGCTGGTGCTTTCATGGGCTGGAAGGCAGGTCCTAACCCAGGGGCCGTGAGCACCTCCCACGGACCCCCGCCGGGGCCCCCAGAATGTCCTTTCTGGTCTTACCTGACATGTCTCTAAGCGATTCTGCATCTACTGTCCAGCAGCCCCTCGCGCCTGGAAACGCTCCAGGTGCAATGGGTTGTTCTAGAAGATGTGGGCATGCATGGAGCACAGGCTGCGTCCAAGGGACTCTCGAGCTGTCTGCCAGTTACAATCTGCTTGTTTTGGGGGCCAGTGGGCCTCAAGGGGGTGGTTCCAGCCAGCAGCATCTGCATTGTCTGGAAGCTTCTACCTGAGACTGATGTGCCTCTCGCAGGCCCCCATTCAGTCCCGTCGGAGGTCTCCCAGCACCCTAAACCAGACCTCCGGACTCCCTTGGGTAATTCTTTAGCCGGGTCACTCAGTTCTGGAGGCAGATTGGGATCACCTGGAGTGATGCTGCCGGCAAACAGATCAGTTAAATCAGGATCTCTGGCGTGTTGTTTTCTCTATAACTGCACTACCCTCCCCCCTCCCGCCTGCAACACACCCAGTTTTTTTGCTCTTCAGTGATTCAATGGTTCTATGGTACAGTCCAGGTTGAAAACTGCTGACTCACCTCTCAGATCCAGTCGGACCATGCCAGCTACCCGCATGCCAGCACAGATCACAGTGGCAGGGATGCAGGATGGAGGGACCGGCAGCAGAGGAATACCCCCGAGGGGGGCTTGCTCATGGAAGCCCCTCCTGTGCCGGCAGCCGCCTCCTTGCAGAGGGAGACTTGCTCACTTCCAAGAGGCACTTGACCGTGAGGACAGCTGACAAAGAGGAAAGGAATGAGGGAGGGAGACGGGGAGGAACAGAGGCTGGGGATGTTGGCTAGTGGCCTGCAGATAGAGCGTGGTTACCATTTCTGCTTCTCCTGTTGCAAAGTTGCTGCTGGTTTTCATCTGTAAAGTCCCCCGGCCCTGCAAGTGAGAATCCTAATCTGATGCTTTAAGGCCTCTCAAGAGAGACAGCATCAGATGGTCCTCCTGGTCCTGGACTATCTATCACTTCTGCTCTGGTACCCTTTGCTTTATAAAAAATTATATTTTACATCATTATTCCTATGTGTGTGTGTGTGTGTGTGTGTGTTTACTTTCTTTTCTCAGGGGTAGGCTCCATAGAATTCCTACCAACCACTAAGGAAAGCTGTGTGGACGTTCCTCAGCCTACTAAAAATGAAACTACCCTATGACATGGGCATTCCACACCTAGGGGTCTACCAGAGGATACAAAAACATTAATTCAAAAGGATACCTGCACCCCTATGCTTACTAAAGCACTATTTATAATAGGCAAAGCATGGAAACAGTTCTGATGCCCATAAAGAGATGACTGGATCAAGAGGATGTGGTCTGTACACATAATGGAATACTATACAGCCATCAAAAAGATAAAAACAAATGTCATTCACAGTAACATGGATGGAGCTAGGAGTGATTGTGTTCAGTGAAAGAAGTCAGAGGAGAAAGAAAAATAGCAGATACTTTCACTTACAAGAGGAATATGTTGGTTTTGCTTTTTAAAGTTTTGGCTGAAGGTATGAGCATGCACAGATAGGCTTGTATCCTTCTTTCCGCTTCCCCATCTTATGTCCCCACATTGCTCTGAGGCAACACCATCACCAGGTGTGCGATTCACGGTAACCAGCCATCTCAGCCATGCCTGGGTCAGTCTGGATTTTGCTTTCTACCGTTGACATCCTCTCCTGGCCGTGGGATGATGATCTAGGTAATGGAAATCCTCCTCTCCCCAGATTTCCTCTGCAACTTTCAATGGGAGCTTTGTCTTTGCAAAGAACAAACCTGTAACCCATCCGGCTGTGGCAATTGTCTGCTGGCTCCTGTGCCCTTTGGATTCTGACTCTGTTAGAGATCTTGTAATTTAAACTTCAACCTGCTTATTAGAAATTCAAGAAGATGGTCTAATAATATTGTAAACATATTGTACAATTTTCTGGGGACCCCGCCCTTAGTCTAGCAGCAAGAAAGCAAAGCCATCAGCACAGGCTCCGTCCTGTATGTAGGAATCTGCTGCCTGGAGGTAAAATCAGACTCTTCAGGTTAAAAAAAAAAAAAAAGGTTAACAATGGGGTACCCAGGCTTTGTGCCTCTGCAGGGCATTTATGGGCAAGGACAAAATGAAACCCCACATTGCCCGCTCCAGTACCCACAGATCTTTGGTTCAGAAAACCTTAGAACCAGCAGCCCTAGAAGGCCCTCCTCTCGTGAAGCATTTCGTCATTAATATCCTTGACTCGTGCTCCTCACACTGCAGAATAAATTCAAACTTTTATTTACTGAATAGCTCTCACAGGTGAATCTGTTGAGCTGCTTCCTGGGTTCATATCTTCACTTCGATTAGCTAATAAGCAGTCTAACTATTGCTACTTTTTTTTTTTTTTCAGTTAACAAGATTCAAAATCTAAGGAAAACAGACAAAACATCTCCCCCAGTTTTTTCCTTTGCCAGTCTCTCAACTCTCCTTTGTGTTTCTCTGAATCTGGGTTCCAGAACTGTGTAGGAAATGTACTGATTTTATTTTATTTTTTTAAAGATTTATTTATTTTTGCATACAAGAACTAGGGTACAGGCCAGAGGTGGGGGGTAAGAGGATTCCCCCAGAGACAGAGTGGGGAGCAGAACAGGCAGATTGAGGAACACTGCTGAGGGGAGCAGCAGGCGGGACAGGAGAGATCTGCTGCGCCTTGTGGATCACTCCCTGGCTGGGGATCAAACTTGTGCTACAGTGGCTGCAGATAGCTTCATAGTGCTGCTTTGAGCCACTACGGAGGGCCCAGAAATGTACTGATTCTAAACCAGTATGATGCATTTGCTCTGGTGAGCAGTTCCAGGCTCACATGGACAAGAAGCCTGGGGCTCTCTTATTTCAGGAGAGGAAACAAGGCATCGGCTCTGGTTTTCCTGCTCCTGAATTTTCAGCTGAGGACCTCAGCAGTCTCATTTTTTCGGCGTTTAGGACTCCTGACCCCGCATGGCCAGATGCAAATGATTGCTCTGTGTGGTACGACTGTTCGAGCAGTGATGGCTCGTCTTCCCTAAAGGCCCATCTGCCACTCTCTGTCTGTCTGGAGCACGGGCTGGTGTGTTTATGTCCGGAGAGGGTGAATGGGACAGCGGTGGGCTTGTTCATTTCCGGTGGAGATGACATGGTCAGTATGGCCCCTGCTGCGGTGGGCTGTGGGCTCGCCCCCAGCACAGAGGCAGCCGCTCTGTTCTTGAGGAGCGGCCAGGATGACGTCCCTCTGACTTAGGCCTGGCTCATGGTGGGACAGCTGCTTCCGCTCTCTGGGTTCACTTCCCTCCTTTTTCCAATGTGGACGTTCCGGCGCTCCATGGACTTCGTCACCATCACCAGAAGCCTCTATATGCGAGTAGCTGGCTGAGTGGCTGGTGTCCTGTGCGCCTGATGTCAGTGTCTAAACTCCTTGGCCTCCTTCCCGCGCCTCAGCCTACCTTCCCCAGCTCTTTCGAACAGCTCTGTCTTTCCCTTGAGCGCTGCAACACTGTGGCTGACAGGAGAGAACTACTTTGTCCGTTTAGAGGCACATTTTTCAGACATATTTCAGTTATCATCTTCAGTTCCTCACTCACCACCCCCACGATGTCCTGGCATTTCCTAAGTAGTGAGCACGATAAAGGTGTCTCTTGTGAAGTTAATAAGGTGCCTCTTGGGAAGGCATATAAAGAGGGGGGCTGGGTTCTGTGCTACAGAGGGCTGGCATTTCCAGGCCTCCGCTGCCTCCAGGGAAGAGAGAGGGGCTGGAGGTTGAGTTCAGCTGCCAGTAGCTGGTGAGTAACCGCTCAGGCCTCATCATGGCATCCCATAAAAATCAAAGGAGTTCTCAGGGCACCTGCCCCTTGGTGAACCTGGGAATACAGGGGAGACTGATGCTCTCAGAGAGGGTGTGGCAGCTCTGCGCCTTTCCCCGCCCCCTGCCTGTTCCCCACATGGCTCTGCCTGCTCCCATATAACGCCCTTTGTAATAAATCATTCTCTGGTGAGTAAATATGTTTCTTCAGTTGTGTGCTCTGTTCTAGTAAATTCATTGAATGGGGTCTCCAAACCGGGGAATGCTTGACTTAGAAGCAGTTGGTCAGAAGCGCAGATGATACCCTGGGCTTGTGAGGGGTACCTTAGCTGATGTCTGGGGAGCACGTTGCGGGGCCTTCCTGAATCTCTAGTACAGCTTCGAGGCGAGCCCTGGAGATGGGGAGGTTTGGGAGTATTTGAAGGAGTGTTTCAGGGAGGAGGTTCTCCTAGAGGGCCGCAAGGAACTTGCTAGAAGTGGATATTTTGGGGTGCCATTCCAGACCTGCTGAATAAGACACTCAGGAGCGGGGCCCCGCAGTCTGTATTTTAAGATCCCCCTCTCCCTCCTGCCATGATTCCAGGGCCACTGCTCTGGGCTAAATCTGAAGAGGCCAACATTTCCCCTCACAGCCTGGAAACGAAGGGGACAGAATCCTCCTATGGCTGGGTAGGAAACCCACCCACTGGGGAGCTCTGATACTTCTCAGGGAGGCAAGGCACTTCAAGAGTTTAATTTTTTTTCCAAAAAAAAAAAAAAAAAAAAAAAGTGAGCTTCTCTTCCCTCTTGGGTGTGGCTGCATCATTGTTTTGATTTGTCAAAATAACTTCTTAGGAGTGAGAAACCACCTAAATAATCAATGGAGAAAATGTGGTTTTCAGTTGGGTCATACAATGAAACATTAAGTGACAGTTTAGCACCAATAGTAATGCCTGTAAGATGGGTCATCCCAGGAACCACAGGCCTGGCTAAGTGCAGAAAAGGCCATGGCATGTGAGGCCATGGTCAGGTTGAGGGTTGAGGGTTCCTGATTGTCCATTTGGGCAACAGGGGGTGAGATGTCAGGAATTTCCCTGTCTTAATCCATTAGAGGACACTCCCTGAGGAGCAGGCTCTAAGAGCTTCTGACTATTAGATCCTTTATTTGTAGGAACCTATGAATGAAATGTTTGTTCACAGGCCTCTCTCTACTGAGCATTGCTTAGAACAAAACAGAAAAGCAGCAAGTAAATAGAAAAGGTCCAATAAAACAGACAGTCCAGTGAGTACGCTGCTGGATATGTTACCCAACTGCTTTGAACACGTCTGCCCTGTGTATGAATGCTCATACCAACTTTATTCAGAAGCAACAATAACTGTAAGCAGCTGTGATGGACTTCAGAGGGGTCTGGATTGAGAAACTTTGCTGTGTATACAAATGGAATACTACTCAGCAATGAAAAGGAACTCACGGCGCAGTCTTGGGTAGATTCTGCATGCGCACTGCTAAGTAAAAGGAGCTAGCTTGTAAAGGTTTCACACTGTGTTATTCTGAAGATGACAAAAATGTGGACATCAAAACATATCACTGATCAGCAAATCTGGGGGGGAGGGTCAAGCTGGAGAGGGGGTTCGACCCTGTCAAGGGAGAGACACCACATCCTGCATTTGTCAACACTGGTAGTTCTGTACAACCAAATAGCAAGCCTCCACGTGTGTGGTCAAAAATGATTTAAAAGGTCAAGGGGAGGCCCTCCCTGGTGGTGCAGCACTGCAAGCTAGATGTAGCCACTTCATGCGAGTTCGATCCCTGGCCCCAGAGGTGACCCACATGGTGCAACAGACCTCTCCTGTCTCCCTGCTGCTCCCCTCACCAGTGTACTTCGATGATCTGCCTCTTCTGCTCCCCACTCTGTCTCTGGTGAATCCTCTCACTGCCCCTGCACCTCTGGCCTGTACCCCAGTTCTGTATGCACAAATAAGGAAATTTTAAAGAAAAAAGATCAAGGAGAGTCAGAATGTGACAGGGTAACCTAACTGGATTGCAAATGTATGAAACTCACTGAAGGGCTGGGGAAAAGGGTGTGACACCAATCACTTTGGAAGTGAATCTGGAAGGCCAGAGGTTTAAGGATCAGAAGAAAGTTGTCTCCCCTGGGGGTATAGGTTAGCAGCCCTGATACCACTGTCTATGTCCACTGGAAGGAGCCCAGTAAGTAAACAAGTGTGGGGGTGGGTGCCTGGCATGCGCTTTCCAGAAAAGTGATGAGAGGGGGCCAGGATGATCCAGGTGGTAATGGGGCAGAGCTGGGAACACCAGCACCTACTCGCGGTTAGCTCACACAGACAACTTACATGGAGAAACATTTATACACGTGTGTGAATAGGCATGAGAACATGCATGAGAATGCACAGCTGTGAGGTCTTAGAACTGACAACACCCAACACCCACAAGCACATTCAATGCCCTGGTCTATTCTAGAACTATTCTCCTGCCAAAAGGGCTCCTTTGAGAAACGGCTAATTCTCAGTCTGAGGCAGGAAATACCCAAGGTGAACCGGGAACATCGGTAGCAAAGAGATAGTAAGTAGGCAGAAAGGCGATGCTTGACATGCCGGCAAATAAAGGAAAAATACCTCACGCACAGTCGGTGGTGAGCGTGCAGGAAAGGGCCAGGCGAGCCCGAGGAAGCGGCTCTCAGTGGCCCAACTGAAATACCTGAGCCCTCACGTAAACACGGCAGCACTGGATTATAAGTACAAACACATGCGGATGTAAATAAACAGTTGAATAATAAATAAGTGGGGGAGGCTTGGGTGGTGCCACGTGGTTCAGAATTCCGCGTCAGTGCTGTACACAGTCTCTCCGCCAGGAGATGGGCCGGGAGGACTTCCTCCCAGAACACAGCAAGGAGCAGAGGGGGCCAGGGCACCTGATGGGGGCCCCGGGGCTGCTCCCTCAGCCAGGTGGCCGGGCCGGCGCCAGCAGTGACAGCACGTGTGAGGAGCCTGCATCCCGCTGTGATGCCATGAAAGGGCACTTGCCCTCTGTGGTGCGTGCTCCAAAATCCCACTGCCAAGAGTAATGACGAGAAGGAACAGACCCGTAGACACGGGGAGAGTTGCTACGACAGCCCTCACCAGGACTCCTCAAGGTTGTCTCCTCAAGGTCAAGGAAATCAAGGCGTGTCTGTGAGCTCCACAGTCAAGGGTGTGAGGAGACCTGATGACGAAGTGGGATGTGGCTGGGAGTTCCCGGCTGGGAGCCTGGAAAAGGGGCTTTAGGAAGAGTGCAAATGGACGGGCCCAGTTAGACCCACGGCATGCTCGGTGGCGCCTTCTGTGAGCCGTGGGCCAGCGTGAGGAGGCCTGTGAGGGGAGCGTGGGCACCAGAACTTGCAGTCCTACTTTGCTGCTCTTCTGCATGATCAAAACGACTTTAAAATTGAAAGTTCCTTTGAGAAGATCAGAGAAGATGCTTGTCCTTGACATAAAGTCTAGACCAAGGATGCTGATATGAACTCAAAATAAAATCTGACTGCGGATTCGATATTGAACTGTGTGTGAATGAAATAAGGAACGAAATTAACACAATATACTGATGTCCAAGTCAATCTGTCAGCTCATGTAAACTCCCTGAGCGCAGCAACTCATCGGTCTGCTGGCTACCACCATGGGGTACTCGGGAGGGTGGCGGCTTTGAGACTTCTAACGAGGCACTCTCTAAAATTCTGAAGAGGAGGAGAGGGATGCCGCCAGTGTCCTGGGCAGTGGGAATGGACAGGCAAGCGTCACAGTGTGGGAGTAGAATCTTTGTTCATCTCATGATGCCATGGGTTGTGCTGTATGGGAATGATCAGAGCTTATCTTTCAGTCCCTCCCACAGACCTCACTGAGCCTACTCTCCCAGCGATTTGATTCTAATCTAGGGGTGATGTGCTCCCAGGGATGTGGCCATATCAAGGCAAGGAAATGGTGGGCAGGCAGTTGAAGAAATTAAGTAAGCTTTTGGAGAAAGTTGAGTTTGCGCTGGATTGGAGGGCTGGGAAGGAGATGGGGAGAAAAGGGAAAGAAGATAAAGGAAAGGTGAAAGCTTTTTATCTTGCTGCATGGAGCATGAGTGTGGTGTCCAGAGAATGTTGTCTTGACTGGAGGAAGTAGATGGACTGAAGGAAAGAGATGAGAGAATGGGGTCTAGAACTTTCCTTAGGGTCTGCTGGGGTCTCGGGGTGAGAGATGAAGGGTGTTCAGCCTTGCTGGTGGCAGTGAATGTGGAGAAGAAAACACAAGGGAGGAACTACACACTGGCAAGGCTGCAGGGGAGGTCAGGGGACCGACGAGCTGGAGGAGTCACAAGTGAGGCTTCTGGGCCGGGCTCTTGAAATTGGCAAGAGAAAGACTGTGGCAATAACTGCTCTCGGTCCTTTAAATCTGCGAGAGCCCCTGAGGCTGTATCCTCCGTGGTCCACTCTCACTTCTCGCCTGTCCTGGGTGGTGGCTGCAATGGAAGACTGTGAGAAGGATGCAAGATGTGAAATACAGGAGCTTTTCTTACAGCCCCTCCCACAGACCTCACA
>NW_004567139.1:6315688-6318142 GCF_000260355.1 Condylura cristata | reverse complement strand
GAGGTCACAAAGCCTGGGGGAAGTCCTTGCGGAGAGTGGGAGGGTCTAGGGATGTGAATGTCCACTGATGTGCACACACACATGCCAATGCCCTCTCATGGAGGAGCCCTGGAGTCCAGGCCAGAGGGCTGTGGCCTGAAGCCCAGCCTGCTGCCTCTTCTCTGGAATGTGCTTTCTTGGGTCAGGAGCGCTCGCAGCTTCTGTTCCTTCCCTACCTATAGGCCGAGCCCGTATGGCCAACATGTATGGGACTCCCCAGCTAGGACCAGACCAGGGTATACAACTGAGGCCTGCACAACAGGGGCTGTGTCCACCCACACATGGGCTTTTTAAAAATAAATGCAACTGGCCCTTCATGGCCACGGATGTCCCTCCACAGATTCAACCAACCATCACAGGAGCAACCAGTGGACCCTGCAGACAGGAGGACAGCGATGAGGGTTTGTGTGTGTGTGTGTGTGTGTGTGTGTGAGTGTACATGTGTGCCCTGGACCCAGTGCCCTGCAGAAACCAAGGAAGGACCATAGTCAAGCTTGGGGGGCCTCAATCAAATGAGAATTTTCGACTGTCCACCCCAGCCACCTCCCAGCGCCCCCATTGTTCAAGGGTCAACCATACTAAGGATGCCCTGTTTTCTTGTCCATCAAGGAGGGAAAGCAACAGCCCAGTCTTTATCATGAGGAGAGGAAGTTGTCCTTGTAAAGTCTCAGCACGTTGCGGACACTGCCCAGCAGTGATACTCTGAAAGAACGTGTTTCTGGGCCTCGTGGCGGCATCAAGAGTTGAGTTTCACATTCTTGGAGACTCTACTGCACCGTGTTTCTAAACTTGAGTTCGTGAACATCTCTCCCAGAGCAACAGGGGAGTCAGAGGGAGCTGAGAAGCCTGGGCAGAGTGGACGCTGGTGTCCTGGTGGGTAGGGTAACTGGTTGGTGTTGCCATAACTATCCCATGCTGGGCATTGTCGTTACTGTCTTGCACGCTGGAAAGTGGAATCTGAGGTGTGGGCAGAGCTGGCTCCTCCAGGGGGTTGGGAGGGAGGACCTGCTCCAGGTTTTTCTTCTAGTCCTGGCCGCCTCAGGCATTCCCTGGCTGGTAGACTTCTTATGGTCTTCCTCACCATCCCCCCTGTGGACCTCATGGTTAATCCATGACATCAGTTATCCTAGATTAGGGCCCACTCTGTGACCTTGATTTGTGAGCTTGATTATTTCTGCAAAGACTCTGCCTTTGAGATACTGTTACAGGTACTGCTACAGTGTGAACTGGGCTGCCTGTCTGTGGGTCTTCACCTGCGCGCCTAAAATTTAGTTGTGCTGTAGGGTTTATTTACAAAAGGGGAAAGGAAAAGGAACAATCCAGGGAAAGAGAGAGAGATATAAAAGGTAACAGGAGTATCATACCGGTGCAGCTGTCCCGAGAGCCCTTTCCCAAGCGAGAGAGAGCCGTTTCCCAAGCGAGAGAGAGCCGTTTCCCAAGCGAGAGAGAGCCGTTTCCCAAGCGAGAGAGAGCCGTAGAAAATGGCGCCCTATTTATCCCCCAAAGTCCCAGAATGCTGCTTAGCTCCGCCCTTGGGTCCTCGCAGTTCTCTCCCTGGTGCTGCTGGGAGTTGTAGTTTCCAATCACTGGTGTAGTGGGTAGAGTCCAGAAAGCTGGAGTAGGGGGTGGAGTCCACAAGACTGCAGAGTTCCTTTAGGACATCCTTCCCCTTAACCGTACCAGGAGACAGCTTATTTTTTTTTGGGGGGGGGAGGCACAATTCAACTCCTATCAGCGGGAAAATCATAAAGCAAAGCTGAATCGCCTCACTGGATCAGGGGTAATTAATAACCAGGCCTGAGTCTATTTCTTGTAGGTCGCTCTTGTAGTTGCTTCATTTAGAAGGAAAAAGAAAACGCTGGAATCGTCTATCAGAAATCACCATTTCAGGATTAGAACTGGATTCTGAAACCAGCTCTGAAACCACCATTTCAGTCAACCCAACTCCTTTTTTGAGAAACACTCTGAAGGTGCGCTCATGAGGAGAGGACTTCATAGCCTGGCATCCGTCTCCTTCATGGTCAAGCACTTCCTGAGCACATCAGCAACTCTGGTTACCCCTGTAGAGACCCATTTACCACCACATACCACGGCGCTTCTGCAAGGGGCTAGAGGCTGATCTTGTGGAACTGTGTGCCTTTGAATGACATGACTCTGCAGCATCTGGGGGTGACAGAGACAACCTAGCATGCAAATAGTTTTGCATTGGGTGTTCCGTGGCAGGAGCATGGCAGTTCACATTTGGTTAGGTAGCAACTGCACCCTGATTAATCCCAGCTCCCTCTTTGCTTTAACATGTTCCCCCTAGGCCTTATCATTTCCTGCTCTGGGATGCCCTTGCTATGACGTCTCCTGGTTTCTGTTGTTCTGTAGCAATGAATTACCTCCTGCTGTTTGTTATCTCATGCAAATAAG
>NW_004567139.1:6263066-6315588 GCF_000260355.1 Condylura cristata | reverse complement strand
GGGGAGGGGGTTGTGGACTAAGCTGGTGGAAGGCTGCAAACTTCCCTGTTCCTTGGTCTCTGTGCTCAGTAGTTAATCTACAGATTAAAAAGGAATAAATAAAGGAGGCAAGGACCAAGGAGGGACCAGTGTGGTCAGTCTGAATGTTTCTGCTGGATTCATGAAGCCAGCATGCTGAGAGTCAAGGAGCCCATCTTTCTCCACATTGTTCAAAGACACCTACCTCCATGTCTGCCCCTGGGTGATGGGATCTTGCCCTCCGGGCCCCCAACTTTGCTCACACCCTCCTCCTTCCCTGGGCTTGCTCCTGCTGGCTGGTGCCAGTCTGTATATGAGCCTCAGGCCTCAGCCTTTTGCATATACTGTTCCCACTGCCGGGAATGCTGTTCCCCCAGAGGTCCTATGGTTGAATAAGTCTTCACCTGGAGGTCTGTTGGAATGTCTCTGCCTGGAGAGGTCTTCCCACCCACGCTTCGAGATTGCTTCTCACCAACTTACCATCACAGTTTCCCCTACTCTTCCCTTGCCGGAGTTCCACTTGGTATCTGCCCAGCAATTCCTAAAGTTCTCATCAACTGGCCTGATAGGCTCCTGAGTGCTCAAGCGAGGGTGTGCACGTATATATGTAGGCAAGGGGAATGCACAGAGAGAAAATGGAGGTACAAAACTCGAGGGAGCCTGCAGCCTGCAGGAAACACCCCAAATGCCGAAAGCATTTCAGCTCTGATCCCTAGAGACCCTTGGAAAGCCAGATGGATGACCCGTGGAAAAGGTCATTTCCCCGGGGGGGTGCAGGGTGGGAGATGGGAAAGGGCAGGAAGAGACGCAGGAGTCTCTCCTGAGTGACTCCAAGAGCCAGAGAGTCTCAGCCTCTGACCAGAAACGGAGATTTATTTCTCACAGGCTGCAAGAGAGTGATTTCAAAACCGTCCTCCTCCATTACAAAACCCCCAGGGGGGAGCGCGGTTGGCTGGAGCCGCCACAATCTGGGTTTCTCTGTCTTTCATGCATCTAGAGTTACATCCTAAAAGTGAGGGTTTGGGATCCGGAGGGGTCCTGATGCTTCTCTGGCTGACAGCGGCTGCTGCTGGGAACCCGGCCGCGGCTGTCTCGGGGGTGGGAGGGGGTCCCATCTTCTCATGGGCGGGGGCAAATACCCACTCACAGCAGACAGGCCAGGGACACAGACCTGTTTGTTGTCCTATTTTTATTTTTGTTTCTGTTTGCCTTGGTACGCGGCCCGGTTCCGAGCCACAAATGTCCAATGTCCCTCTTTGAGCCCCAGGAAGTGGGGACCGGGGAGCCACCCCAGCGGAGGCCCCGCCTCTGGGCATCTGTTTCTCCCTGCGAGCAAGGGTCACTCCAGTCCCCACATGGGCGTCCCTGCTGCCGCCGTCCTCCTGGCTTTGCCCTCATCCGAAGGGGCTGCTGATGTCTGTCCCGTGCGTGAGGACCGGGAGGGCTGTTCACGTGTCCACTGTTCTGTTCGCTCGGTGCTTGGTTTCCAGTACCCGGGACAGGCTCCGCCCCAGGCCGGTCTCCAGCGCCTCGCGAAGGCTCCACCTGGCTTCACCTGGCTTCCGTTTCCTCTCCAAACGCTCGAGGCGCGGGACGGTTCTTACCGGTTTGGGAACGAGGAGCAGGCTGGTCACCATGAGGCCTCCCTGGCAGGGGGCTCGCGGCTGTATCTTTCTCCTCCCAGATACAATCCCCCGTGGACCTGGTGAGGGGCACGCACAGTGCCCGTGTTGACAGACACCCACACTCACGAATATGCACCGCACCCCCACACGGACACACACACACATCCCTGATCACACCCTTTTGGCCGGATTCTCACAAGCCCCCGAGACATGGAGTTTGTCTCCTCTGTCTCCAACTTCGCATCAGGAGCAGGAGAAATGACTCCCGTGGGTCTGGCTGGCTTTAGAAGAAAACCTGCAAGGAGCCTGGGACAAATTTTCGCCCTCTAAACCTCCAAGAGCCCTCTTCACGGGCCCCTCCCCTCCGTCTGCACCTCCATGAACAGAACTCAGGGCAGGCTCAGGTGGGTCCTGAGCCCAGGTGGGTTTGCGGGGCGACAGGCCCCCCAGAGAATTGGGTGCAACCAGCCCATGTTTGGATGGAGCCAGAAAGAAAGGCGGTGCCCTGGCAAGACTTGGGCACCCCAGGGGGACACAGGCCAAGTTTCGCTTCCTGCAGAGTCGGCGATGCACCCCGAAAAGACAAGAGGCGCCCGAGTCGCCGGGCAGCGCCAGCGTCTTACCCCTTCTAGCAGGACCTGTTGTAATTGTTGAAGTTGCTCACCACCCCTGGGGGAGGGGGGACAGGCCCGAGCCGGACAGTCCTGAAACAGCACAGCTGCCCCCATGGCACTGCCGCGGGGCACAAACACCTGCTGTTCTCACCTCACTGCCGCAGGCCGGCGACTGTCTTCAGGCACCGCAGGTGAGGCTAAGGCACTGCTGAGGTGGACACTGTCCAGACCGGGGTCAGCAGGGTTGTCCACAAAGTTCCAGGCCAGTCTGAGGCTCTCAAGTCTCTGACACAATCGCCTCCACGTTGTTTTGCAAAAGCAGCTGGACCGTCTCCAACAAGTGGGCAGGATGGTGACACTGCTAGTGAAGTGGGCCCTGGGCCTGACCTGGCCAGTGGGCTGCTGGCAGTCATCCCCGAGACCCTCTGAGACCTGGAAACTGCGTGCTCAGCCCCTCCCCACCGCCTCTTCAAAGGCAAACTTCTGGGCTCCCTCATCTTTTGGTGGGTCGGGTGGAAGCCTGGGGACCCAAACTGCTAAGAGACAGAATTGGGGGCTGTTCTGGCGTCGGGGCAGCCAGGAACCCACCTGCGTAGACAGAGCCACCCACGCAACCCGCCAATCCGCCTGGACCTCGTCCTTCTCCACGCTTCTACCTGCCAGCAACTCCCACTCAGAGCTTTGTCGGGCCACCTGCGCTGCCTTGCCTTCTTTCTCTCTCCCCTCCCTATTCCGTCTGTCTTCTTGTCTCTAAGTCTGTCTCGGACATCCGTCGGGAATGTACATGGTGGGTCGGGAGAGCGGTGCCGGCCATTTGGCCAGGAGGGCGGGAGGCAGCCGGACAGCAGCCCTTCGTGTGCCGAGGCGACCTAGGACACAGTTCTGGCAGGGGCTGCGTGGACGGCACTTCCTGGGGCCCCCCACATCCAGCGGGGTGGCGGCTCCTGCCAGCCCAGCCTCGGAGCCCTGCTCCCTGGAGCTGAGCACCGGCTTGTTTTCACAGGTGAGGTGATGGGAGACTTCCAACTTTTCTGTTCGTAGTGAGATACACATCTCCTTGGCCCTCTGCAGGCTCGGCGTGATGGCCCTGCAGAGCTGTTCTTGACTAAGTTTCTAATCGACGTGAGCAAAAGGGCTCTGGCAGCTGGTGGGCTGGAGCCAGTGGGAGGAGCTGCTACAGGGAGCGCCGCCCCCAGGCCTGAGCCCGGACACGCGGGCAGATTACCGCGAAATCCCTCTGCCGTGAGGCCTGTGAGCCCCTTGGCTGGGGAGCCGCTTTCCAAAACAAACAGACCAGGCCAGAGCCGCTGCTTTGCTTGTGGAAGGAATGGCACATGGCATTATTGAGGGCGAGGGCTAGGCGTCCCCCAGAATGCTCAGGGTGAGGGTGGGGAGTGCTCGAATTCTGACACATGGTTCCCCAGCCCTTAGTAGAGGGCTTTCTCTAAAGTTCCCAAGAAACTGGTACTTTGGAGCAGAATGCCTGAGGTGTAAAGGGAGAAGCGTGGTGCTGGTTTCCATGGGGACAGGTGGCCGGATGGGGCTGGCTCTGGGCCGGCCCCTGTGAAGATGCAGTCAGCAGGTGAGCATTTCTGGCTGAATCAGTCAGGGATGGACTGAAGATACGTGGGTGGTCCCCCAGTACAGCCTGGTGGGCGGTGGGCTCGCTGCCCAAGGTCATGTGGCACACCCAGCGACACACCCAAATTGCCTGACAGTGCAACCCTCACAAAGTGCCCCTGGTGCATCCCCAGGCTCACGATGTGTGGCCACGGCCCCGTCTACGCAGGGCATGGATGGGAGTGGGAAGGCTGTTGCCTGTTGTGCACAGGAAGTGGCGGGTGACACATCACACAGCGTCGGGCAGTGACACACTCTTTGTATATTTAATCACTACAATAACACTGCGGTTCCCACTATCTCCACTGAAAGATGAGGAAACTGAGGCACAGAAAGGTGAAGCAATTTGCTCAGGGCCATACAGGTGGTAGGTGACAGAACAGGTATTAGATCCCAGGTTGGCCTGATGCTGAAAGAACGTAAAAATAGATGAAAAGTGCCAGGAGAACTCCCCTTGGTACCCCTGGGAAATATCGCCAAGGCAGTCCGGGTGCAAATGCATCTTCACCTGCATTTCAATATGGCACCTGGTTACTGGACGACTGAGGACTCTGAGAAATGTCAGCGAGCCGGCCTCGGAATTCTGTATCGTCTCTTTCTGCAGGCACCAAGGCCACCTGGCCCATTCATTGTCCCAGAGCTGCGTGCTGCAAAGGCAACGTGCAGGTGGGTCCCCCACTGCTCCAGCTGTGCTAAGCTCAGCTTTTAGTGCCTTTTCTGACCTCCAGGCTCCCCTGTGTCTCGGTCCTCTCTGGTTCTGCTCCAATGGAAGGAGACTGGCGACTGCAGGTGGAACTGGGTGTTCTCCCAAAACCATGTGACCCAGCAGCCCTATTCCGGAAGAACACACCCATTCTGATGAGAAGGGGATGGCACTCCCACATTTACTGTGGCACCATTTACAATAGTCACATTGTGTAAACAGCCTAAGTGCCCCAAGCAGATAAGTGTACCAGAGATGTGGTATATGTATGTAGGAATACTACTCAGCCAGCAAAAAGGATAAACCGGTGCCACTTACTCCAATATGAATAGAGCTGGGATGATGCTAAATGAAAGAAAGACACATGCTGGGTGTTGGACCACGTGAACACGGCAGTTTATACGTGGAAGGTAGAGACCAGGAAGAGGAGTGGAGGAAGCCAACCTCAAAACTAGCCTGTG
This sequence comes from Condylura cristata, assembly GCF_000260355.1. Taxonomy (NCBI): domain Eukaryota; kingdom Metazoa; phylum Chordata; class Mammalia; order Eulipotyphla; family Talpidae; genus Condylura; species Condylura cristata. Next base: position 6,310,547 of record NW_004567139.1, on the reverse strand, counting down.
AACACCAACAATGGAACTGAGGCGTCCAGAGGGAGATGGCGGAAGGGCGTGGGCGAGTGCAAAGAGGGGGAAGAGCGCAGTGGGCTGGGGTGGAGGATGATGGCTGCTTGGGGGTGGAGCTTGGTGGTTACGATGATGTGAACCAACCCTATCTTGATAAAGGATTTTTTAAAAAACCCACACGTTAAAAAATAAAAAAGATAAAAAGCACAATTTCAAAAAAAGAAAAACAAAGCCCACATGTTGTCATCCTCACCCCTGTGCTCCCATGTGATCTTGCTTGGAGACGGTTCTTTCGGAAGAATCAAGTGAAATGAGTTATGAGCATGACTTGTCAAGGCCTCGCCTAGTAGGACTGGCATCCTTGGTAAAAGGTGAAATTTACACACACACAGAGGCTCTCTCTGGTCTCCCTGGAGACCCAGGGAGAGAACAGTCATCCACATGCAAGCAAAGAGGTCGGCTGGAGCAGAGTCTTTCTCACACCTGTGCAGGAACCCCCCTGGCAGCGCCCTGACTTTGGGCCCTGCCTCCAGGACTAAGGTTGACCAGACGCCGTGTTCACGCGGTCCACATGGCTCACGCAGGCCACGCGGCTCACACAGCAACACCCTGGGCAATGTACATCCTGGCCTGAGCGGGACCACAACCTCTCAGGAGGGCTTCAATTTAAAGACAAACAGCAAGTCGGGGAAATGCATCTGAAAGACCAGCTCCAGGCTCTCTGGATGCTGGGGGGCAGCAGGTCTGGGTGAGTCGGGCACTCAGCCCACACCCATGGGGCCGCCAATACCGCTGCCCCTGGGGTCACCACGCCATTTCCGCTTTCCTGCATATTCTGTTCTTGCGGAGACTGTGTGTCAGTTTGGCCGCCTGGTTTTGGCATCCTGGGAACCAGCCACGCCAGCGATTGCCACAGCCGTGAGGAAGGGCTCCCTAAAGCTGTGCCTGGAAACAGAATGTTGCTGATTTCCAGAAAGCAAGAGTTTCCTGGGGTCACTCTGTCCTGAGCAGCCAGGGAAGACGTGTCTGAGCGTGGGCTCGACTTTGCCCTGCAGGGAAACCTGGGCCTTGAGCGGAGGGGATGGAGCAGGAAACTGGCGGGGTCTGGGCCATCTCTGCGTGCATCTGGGCAAGCCCTGTTCTTGGCTGGGCCCTGATCTATTGAGCATTTGCTCTGGGCCAGATCTAGGGAAATGATAAGGAATGAAGGGCTTCTCCTGCCCTGTGGGCGCTCAAGTCTGCGTGGGGATGTCACACAGGATGTACTGACAGGGCTGAAATGGGGGTGTCAACTCTGAGCCCACTGTGTTTAATCTGATGTCCTCTGAGTGTCTGTTTGCACCAGGCTTGGATTTTTGAGCTGAAGGACACAGCCATGCTGCTAGGAGGCAGCATAATAATCAATGAGGGGAACTGTGGACATGCGGTTTCCCTGGCCTGGCCATTAGAGGGTCTGGATTAACGGGCTGAGGTGGGGTCCGAGAAGGTGCATTGGCAACAAGAACACCTGGAGATTATTGTAGACATGCGTGCCCCCCAGTTTGAGGACAGTCTGGCTAAGGTCAGAGGCTGCTTCCATCTGTTTCTACAAAATGAAACAGGAAGCAGAAAATCTTAAAAGTAAAACTGGCACATGTCAGGAAGGAAAAGTCTTTGGGGGAGATTAGCAAGTCGATGTAACGCTGGTAGAACTGGAATTATGCTACCATAGTTTTTATTTATTTTGTTTTAATATTATGTTGTTGTTTTCTTTTAAAGTAGTTTTCAAGTTCACAGCAAAATGGAGAGGGAGAAAGATGCCTCTTGACCCACTCTTGGGAACTCCCCGCCAGAGCCTGGCGTTTATTGTAATGGGCGGCCACACGGACTCAGCTGGCCCCCAGCATGCATAGTTCTTGGCAAGCTTCGCTCTTGAGTACATTCTAGGAGTTCAGACAAATGTGGAATGATGAGGCTCCGCTATCATAACAGCACGCAGGGGAGTGTCACCACCCCAAAACTCCCCTGTGTTCCTCCTAGTCGCCTCTAACGACCTTAGTCCTCGGAGACCCCAGTATTTTTACTGCTTCTAAAGTTTTTCTCTTCTCCAGAACAGAGTTCAAGTCACACAGATCTGGAGCCCGTTCAGGTCATCGTCTTTCCCTTCTCACGCGCTTTGCTGTCTCCTCTACGTCACGCTTGACAGCTTGGTCCTTAGTGCTGATGACGTCCCACTGCCTGGATGGACCTCAGATCATGCCGCCTATTGTCGGTTTGTAAAAGATGTTGAGGCTGTAGGTGGCACAGTATTTGCACCAGCTGCGGGCCCCTTTCCCTTCCCGCAGAAAAAAAAGCCAGAAGCTTCACAAGCCACGTAGTATCTGCTTAAAAGTCTTTCCTCACTGATAAGCATTTGAACAGTCATTTGTATTTATTTATTTACTATTATTTTCTTAGGATCAGGGGCTTGTTAATCATCGTTTCTGGACTTAAAGGAACAAGACATCAGTGAGGTTGGTGGTGCAAGGGGTTAAGTCTCAGTGTTATGAAGCTCTCTGCAGCCACTGCAGCACGAGCTGATCACAGGGTTCAGCAGACCTCTCCTGTCTTCCCACAGGCTCCCCTCAGCAGTATATTTCAGCAGACCCACCTGTTCTGCTCCCCACTCTGTCTCTGGTGAATCTTCTCACCCCCACCCTCTGGCTTACACCCCAGCTCTTGTTTGCATAAGTAAATAAAATAAATCTTAAAAAAAAAATCTCAAGGAGGTAGACGAGATGGCCATCATGTGCATCATGAAGTCTAGGGGTAGCAAAGAGCTGGGGCCCCCACTTGATGTGGACAGTGTTTCCATCCAGAGTTGGTCTCTCATGTTCATGAACCAGCTCATCTGCGCTGTTCCCACACACCATCTGGGGATGAAGCAAAAGTCTCCCCGGCCAGTCAGGGAGCTGTGTGTCTTAAACAAAGCCCTTTGCCCTCTCTGAGTTTGTTTATCTGCAAATCAGTGCTTCCCAAGCTTGCCTCTGATGTGGCCATTTGCACACTGAGGCCACATCAAAACCAGGTCATCGCCTTAACCTCATTGTGCCCATCCAACCTGCCCTGGCTCCCGCCCAGCCCGGGGAGCAGCCTGGGACACCATGAGGCCCTCACCACCTATCTCGATGGCTCTTCCATTTTCACACTTGACCACTCTGTAGCTGGCATCTTTCTGAAGTCTCTGAGTGGGTGAGAGAGAGGAGGCAGCTGGAGACAGTGATAACGTTTTCCTTAGGGACTCCCTCCTTTTCCTTCAGCCCCATTCAGTTGCTGGCACACTGGGCCCCGAACTCTCAGCCAACTTCCCTCCCACTTCTGACTCATATCTTTCATCACGTCTCCTGAGAGCAACGTCTGTCACTCCCTTCTTCTGGTGAATGGGAGGGGCTTGGGCAGACTCTCGGTTGGAACTCGGCGCATCCAGGACCAGGAATAATCCCCCAGCAATTAGCAACGCTGGGAGGTCTGTTCCACTGTGGGTCTGTGCCCACTGGGTGATGTTCTTCCCTCTTCCTTGGGTGTTCAAGAGAAACAGGCCTTCTTGCTTCTTCTTTCCCTCCTATCCTGTTCAAGTCACTGTTCTGAGGGACGGAAGAAGTTTGGTTTGGGAGCAAAGAATTTTGCCTATTTTGCTGTGGACACAGGACAGCGATGGGCATGAGGAGGCCAGCGTTGAAGGTTAGGCCACCAGGTTCCACGACTCTGACCCTTTTTTTCCATGAGATTTCCAGAGAGGCTTTTCACTGAAAACCAAACCAGAACTCTTGCCAATGTGTTGGGGAGGGGAATACTTACTTCCCAGTGCCTTCCTATAATTACAGCTTGCAGCAAAGCGCTAAATGGTTATTATGATGAAGCCAGTGTGTTCACTGCCAAGTCGATGGGAAAGACACCCTATAAGCCACACCAGCACGAGGTTTAGGGAAATCAAGGGTTTTTACTGGATTTGAGAGTAAGTCATGATGGCGAAAACAAAAGGTGGGGATCGCTAGTCGTGTGTGCAAACTCAGATTCCCCAGGAGAGACAGGAGAAAGAAAGAGTTGAAGTGGAGGAGAGAGAAGACCTAGGGAAGTGGGCGGAGAGAGCAGAAGGTGCAGACAGAAAGACAACTGACATAGCTAGGGCTCTGGGCACGACCTAGAGACCACTGCGATGCTGAGTCGTACATTTCCCCCAAATTCTTACTCATGTCGAAAGCTTCTAGAGCCCTCCTGCCCCACACCAGACATTGTTCCAAGCACGCTACTTCTATTAGCTCATTTAATTAAATTTCCACTGCACTTCACAGTTTCTAGATTTATGGGAACTTTACCTGGAGACTTTTAGTGAAATCTGTGATCACTCTTCACCCAAAGAAACTCTTGGAAGGGTGACAGATCATTCTAGATTCCAGCCCACACTTTCCCTGTTAGCACCTGCACCTCTGTGGCCTGGCAGCTCCAGTCCTGGGCTTTAACCCCTTGTCTGCAGGATGGGACTAGAGAGGGTGGGGGGGGGGAGGGACAGGAGCTCAGCCAGTGGTGCGGGTGGGGAGGAGCAGAAAAGAAACCAGGATCTGGGACAGGCTGAGAAGGAAGCTTCTACCAGCTAAGCTGAGGCTGTTTTTTCCTACCTTTGGCCATCTAAACAGCAGGAGAGCTGTTCCTAGCAGGGAGATGGCCCTGCGTTTCTGATTCAGCCTCTCCTCCTCCTTAGCTCATTCCAAGTTCATCTCATGGCATGAGCGAAAAGCTTCAGATGAGCTAATGCTCCCAGGAACTCGGGAGGAGGGGAGCATCGTTCGTGCCAGGGCATTCTCCTTGTCTTTGCACGATTGGTTCCGAGGCAGGACACAGCTCAGGACTGGTGCGACATCAATAGGCCACGTGGTGGTGACTTAGCTTGACACGCACATGCTGTCTCTCTCCAAGTTTCCTTTCTGTTCTTCCTGTCCCACTTGGCCCTGCTCACCTGTCTGTGGTGCGCCTGCAGGAAGGAGATAGTGATATTCCTGACGTGTTGAAACTCTTCCCAGAAGCCTTTGGTTGTCCTGACCAAATCAGTCCTGCTCAAGCCAGGCATTGGTGCCCAGTGGGCCGGGACTGGGTAGGAACAGCTCGAGGGGTCAGAAGTCAAATTCTGGAGGCCATTTCTGGAGACCCAGAGGTAGGACTGGCACTGAAGAAAAGTTCAGCACCCAGAAAATTTTGCCATTCTGCTGAGACAATGACTGGGGAAAGCTTTAGGGGAGCCTCCTCCCCTTTATTGTTGCATGCTTGGGGGTGGTCGAGGGGGTCAGGAAGCTCCCTGTTCTTCCCCACTTTCCTTATAAAGGGAGGAAAACATCTCTCTGTGCTGTGTGTCAAATGACACAGTTCATGTAAAGTGGCTCGTTGAGGGCCTGATATACTTTTTAAGTATTCAACAACGGCTTTCAGGATTCTATTTAAACAAACTCGTCCAAGGTCATGATACGACTCACTACTGTTTTTGGCTCACTTAGCAACAACACGTGCGGGGGGATGTCTGCTGGAGAGCAGGAAGCCACCAGATCACTTTCTCAGTCTCGGTCTGTATTTGTGTGCAAGACGCATGAACGCAGACTGCCAAGTTGGGGGAATTGTGAAACCTCTTGTTTCAGCCTTGCTCACTTGAAAGAGAATTAACCAGGCCTCCCTGGTGGCACAAGGGGTTAAATCTCAGCGCTGTCAAACTATCACCAGCCACTTCAGCCTGAGTTCCAACCCCCAGCTGGCCTGGGAGCTGACCCGCAGGGCACAGCAGACCTCTCTTGTCTCCCTGCTGCTCCCCTCAGCAGTGGATTTCAGTAGTTCTCCCTATTCTGCTCCCCACTCTGTCTCTGGTATATCCCCTCACTTCCTGTACCTCTGGCCTGCACCCCACTCTTGTATGCATAAGTAAATAAAATAAGTCTTTAAAAAAAAAAGAAAGAATTCACCAAGGCGGCACCTATCTTTGACCTTCTGGAACAGTGAGTGACTGGACTTGACTGGGGAAGGGTATTGATTCTGTGACTCCAGGATTCCTTGGCATGTGTGATGGAGTGGATGTGGGGAGGGGCAGGGGAAGCAAATGAAGAGCTGGGAGGGAGCTGGTGGGGAGACCCCAGCTACAGAGTCAGTCAACTGCACATCTCCCTGCTTCCAGGGCATGGTCTGAGACATTGCGGGTTCCCTGGTCTTTGGTGACATACTGTAATTCTTCTTTCTTTTTCTTGAAGACACTTCTTGCTACCTCTTCCAACCCAGTTTTATTTATTTTTGTGAGTCTTGCTCATCTGGATGTCTGAAAACAACAGCATTTTGGAGGAGCTGGAAGACCAGGGGACATCAGGGAGCTCCCCTTTCGATGGTGTCCCCCACACCTCTGTTGCCTGGCCCAGGCTTGACTGGTTGCTAAGTCAGGTCCCCAAGAATCTGTGGGCAGGAGGGGCTGAGCCAGCCACCCTACCCCACCTCCCATCTCCACTGATTGCCGCCAAGACCCAACAGGGACCATCAGTTTCAGGACATGGAAAGTCTGGGGGCCCCATAAAAGCAGAGTCAGCACATCTGCTCTGTGGGGAGCAGCCCCATCTGCTGTTAGAGCCGCAGCCCAGGGACAGTTGCTTAAAAGCAAGGCCTTGTTTCCTGGGGTGGTGGTGATGGGGGGGGGGCAAGGCTCAGAATGGTGGTGGGGTGGGGGGCCGAGGCTCAGGGAAGCTTAGTGCAAAATGGACAGTCCACAGGTGTGGAGGACCATGTGACATCAGCTCATGCTGCAGGTAGCACGGAGTGCAGGGAAGTCTTCTACCAACAGCTGTCCCATATTAGTTCTATGATCCAATTTGCAAAATCATTTGTCTTTATAAAGACTCACATTGGAACCCGGCTGCATTGCTTGAGCTCACCCCTCCCCCGCCCTCCACCAGGACATTTGGTTTTCGTTGTGTAGATTTAAGATTAAAGAACTGGGAGGTCTTCTTCTTCTTCTTCTTCTTTTCCTTCTCCTTCTCCTTCTCCTTCTCCTTCTCCTTCTCCTTCTCCTTCTTCTTCTTTTCATGGACTTGTGGAGTCACTCTGCATGATTTTATGAGAACTGACTATACCTGAGTCTAAGCCCACGGAACATAAAGGGAGGAATGTGCACCTTTCTTCAGGAACAGAGAGGGACAGGTAAACAAACCCTGGGACAATGTGATTCAGGTTGTGTTTGTTTAGTGAGAGGTGAAGAAAGAGAAGAGAAACTCCCAAGCCCTCCAGTGCAGTCCTGGGTGCCTGCTCAGGAGAGAAGCTTGTCTGCCTGAGTTGGGACCGAGGAGACAAGCAAGGGGCAGTGAGAAAGGGCCGGAGATGAGCTACATCTCGCAGCTGAGGTGTCACCCGTAGGACACCAGGGTAATCGGAAGACAGGTGATTCTGAGTCGGTGAGTCACTGTGGACCTCTAATGGGTCTGTGCAAGGGAGCCACGAGGAGACGCAGCCAGCCAGGAAGGAAGTGGTCAGGTCACCAGCAGCATGCTTGCCCTGGGAGGAGCCCTGCATGTTACCTGGTCGGTGACAGGAAGTCAAGGAGGAATTTTAAGGCCACGGGGATGAGGTGATCATTTCTGCTTGTGAGAAGGATGACAGAGGATATACTGTAGGGGAGTTAGGCCAGAGGCAAGGAGACCAGATAAGGACATTTTCAAAATTCCAGGCAAGGGAAGCGGAGAGCAGGGTCAGCAGGGGAGGGGAAGGCAGCAGGGGACTTGAGAGATTTGTGGGGAGGGCCACTGACTCCAGTGGATGTTAATTACCCCTGAGCCATAGAACCTGGCTCCGGCCTTCCGACTTTATCAGCTGGCGATAGGCGAGTCCATTCTCACATGGGGAGATTAAAAAGATCACACGGGAGGGGGTCGGCAGTTGAGGGACGTGCTGAGTCTGAGACACTCCTGTACACACCAGTGGGAGCTGGCCCCACGCGTGGGGAACCCAGGAGAGGTGTCTGGGCTGGGACTGTCATTTACAAGTCACCCACACCACAGGTAGGTGTTGGTTAAAGTCTCAGCATGCTCAAGTTACTCACGGGAAAGAATATAACGTGATAAGCGTCTTGAGAAACGCCAACATTTGAGAGGTGAGCAGGGAGAGAGAAGTTCACGTCGGGCTGGGGAGGAGCCGTCACAGATAGGCGAGGATAAGGAAGGAGACGGTGGATGCACCCAAGTGGAAAAGGAAGAACATTTAAAGACAGATGTGGGGATAAGAATTCCCTCTGGATAAGGAAATCTTGACTGTGTAATGAAGAGAGTCTAGCTAGAGGTTAGAGAGAGACAGAGCACGCTTTATGGGCCCTTCAGAATCTATCTATTTTTTAAATTTTATTTTTATTTCTTTATGCCCTGGGGTGTAGGCCAGAGGTGTGGGAGGTGAGAGGAGTTACCAGAGACAGAGTGGGGAGCAGAACAGGCAGATCTACTGAAATACACTGCTGAGGGGAGCAGTGGGGAGATGGGAGAGGTCTGCTGTGACAGCTGTGTCACTCCCTGGCTGGGGAACTCAGGCTGCTGTGGTTGGTGATTGATAGCACTGGAGACATTAACCCCTGACCACCAGGGATGCCCATATCTGAGCACAGATAGACTGAGAACAGAAAGGGAATGGAGAAACAGAAACCAAAGTTGTGGGGCATGCAGGGTACAATTGTTCATGAGCAGCTGTGGAAGACTTGGGCATTCGTACCTGAATTCACCTCCGGTAGAAGAACTGGAGAAGAAGATCAGGGAGCAGGTAGGGCTGGGGACTTTATTAGGAGGCTCACGATAACCTCTTTTCCCTCAGGGAAATAAGTCTCTATAATAGAAAAGATGGCAGAGAGGCTTAACACTTCGATACTGCTGCTGAGGAAAATAGCGGATGGAGCTGATCAGGAAAAGACAGGATGGCTGAGCGCAGAGAGGGGTCCCTAGAAGCTGGCGTTCAGCACTGTGACCCTGGTGAGGCTCAGTGAGGGCGCTGCAGGGGTGTCAGCCTCCAGGATATGGGAGCAGAGCAGACCGCGGAGTGGCCTGGTCCACGAGTGTGGCTGGAAGTGAAAGACAGGCTGTGATGCCTGGGATTTTGGCAAAAGAGTGGCCATAGCCAAATGGGTTTAATTGGAAAGAAAATGATAGTGCGAGAGAGGTGACAAACTGGGAGAAAAGGGAGGAGCCCAGCACATGGAGACCATGATGAAGTGAGAGAATGGGCAAAGGAAAGTTCTGGACAGATAGGACATTGTGTCAGAGATCTCAAGTTTTGAAATGTCAGAGGTGGGACTGCTCTGGGGGATGCTGTCCAAGATGTGGCCTTTTAGAGTGGGCTGGGGGTGGGCGCAGCGACAGTGAGAGCCGTTCCACTGAGGTCAAGGAGCCACAGAGCGATGGAGGCCTCTGGACACTGGCCACCTCCAGGATGCAGGGATGAGCGTGGCAAGGAGCCACCAGACGGCAACTATGAGATCGAAGAAGCAAAGCACCCAGAAAGGAGCCTCCTCTTAGGGTGAAGACACCCCGATGCCAGAGGCAGAATGCTTGAGAAACACGATCTCCTGAGCAAATCCGAGCCCGGCCAGGGAGGGTCCGTTCTGCATTGTTTCGCTGCCTCTTTCTGCTGGTGCCTTTGGCCCTCTGCTTATTGTAATAGTGAAGGGGCAAAACGAGTTATTTCCAGCAAACAGCAGAGTGGAAACTTCGACAAGTGTCAGTGACTTGCCCAAAATGACACCATCAAAGCGCTGACCTCAGCCTGTCACTTCATCTCCCTCCCCACGTGGTGTGGCATGTCCTCTTGCCTTTAACCTATTGCAGCAGAGCTGGGTCAACACCAGCCTCCTCCTTGGATGCCCTCCGGAGATTTGGCATTTAGATTTGATACAGGGATGTGGAGGGGAATTTTCCCACTTGGCAAAGTGTATGAAAATCAGGAGGGAATGTTTTTCCTGCACAGCAACAAGAGGTATCAAATCATTACTTCTTCTTTCTCCCTTCCAACCCTGTTGCTATTTATGTAGATGTGATGGTTCCATGACAATACCTTCTGCTTAGGAAGGGCCTTCTCTTACCAAAAGTCAAAAAAATCCCCATGTTTGTTGTTTCAGAAGTAGACACGTTGGGTTCTCTTTCCACTTCCACTTTAACAAAAGGAGTGACTACCTGTGTGTTTTCCTCTCACCGACCTGCCTGTGACTTCGATGTAAGGTCCTGGGAGCCTGGATTCAGATTCTACTGTACCGTGGATTTTAGGATACCCCAATTTCCTCCAGTCCTTAGTACATGGCAAGTATGATGAATGAATGAAGTACGAAGAGTGAATGGATAAGACTCACATGCGCACCACTCAGAAACTCAGAAGCAGGTGCTTAGAGGCTTGAAGCATGGGATAAGGTTATGCCTACCCATCGCCCTCCCCCTCCCCTATACAGGTGTCAGGGGTGGAAAGAAGAAGATCAGGTCCCTGTAGTCCTGTATATAACCTTGTCTATACCACTAACCACACACTCTCAGGCAAATCCTTGAACCACCCTGGATCCCAGTGACTTCACGGAAGATGCCAGAGAAATAGAAGCCTGCTTTGTCCAGTTGTTAGGAAGATGGCAGTTGATTCTGTGTGACCACATCACTGAGGTATGGGAACTGATCCATGAAGGGAAGACTCTCCTTGACTCCCAACCAAGGTGACAATTATCTACCCAACCTTATTCTCAGGACATGTGTCTATAAGATGTTGAACTAATTAAAAAGTGGTTCCTGGAGACTGGGAAGAGATCTTTGCTCATTCCCAGGACCTAGTACAAGTCAGACTCTGAAATACTAGTTAGCTCAGATGCCCGCGTGGGGAACTGATGCTGTGGACTCTAAATCACAGACTGAGCTGTCACTGGGAAGTGGAGGAAACAAAAGAACAAAAGAACTTTGGTGTACACCATTTCTCACACGGTGCTAGGGTGCTTTGTAGCTTGTAATAGTAAATGTATCTAATGACACGTTTTCCAGGAGCTGGGAAAGCTGAAATCCTGGAGAAAAGGATTTCTGGATATGCCTACTTTTAAATTATCTCTGAGTTATAAAATACATGAATACAGACTGGTGTGCCGATAGCTACTTCATACAAACAGGATGGAAAGGATCTGGAGTCGGGGTAGCCAGGCAGCTTCCTGGACAGTCTCTGGCCTAACAGTCAACTGTCAGCTGCAAGAAGTCACAAAGCCCATCTGTTTGGCTCATCCATGTCCAATGTTTAACAGACAGTGGAATACAGGATTTGATGTTTGGAGTTGTCGTGACCATTTTGTGATCATGAGGCAAAGGAAAGGTGACCAGAGTCCAGACACATTGGATCTGCCAAATTAACAAATTAATTCACCCTACGACGACTGTCTGCTTCAGCCCTCTGTCTATGGCATGCAAAATTAAAAGTCTTTATTTGGGGGAATCTTTTAACTCTGGCTTAAAAAAAAAAAAAAAAGAAAGAAAGAAACTCACGGTAGAAACATCCTAGCTGAGCCAGTCATGAAGTATGAGCTCCGGCATTTCTGCGCTTCAGTTAGAAAAGCTCCCCGCTCTACACCGATGACTTATGAGAAGCGTGGCAGATAACCAACTTTTTAAAGCTAAACAGTAAGATCTGCTGGGACCTTTGGGCCCATCACTCGCCTTTTTAACAAAACTCCCATTTCACATGAGAGCTGGATTCCCGGCAGCGCGGGTGGTGGCAGAGAAGGAGCCTGGCAGTTTCATGTTTGGGTTGTCAGCGTGCCCTGTGGAGCCGGGTGCCAGGGCCGAGTTACGTGATCTGAGCATTGCCCTGACCGGCCGGTGGCCGTGCCTCATGGCGGCCAGCATTCGACAGAAAAGCATACTTTGCATTCCTCTTCTCTGAGAATTCCGTGAACAGACACCCGAACTGGTCCTCCAGTGTGGCCCACTCCTTTTCTGGCTGAGGTGCCATCCCCCAACAGGCCGGACGGGGCCTTTGTGTGGCTGAGGCTTTGCTGATCGGTCAGAAGAAAAGACCTGATCAGAGCAAGTCTCCAGGTCCGACATCTGCACCGTTTGTGACCCTGGAGTGTGTGTCTGGGTTCTGTGCCCCTGAGGCAGCCCAAAAGCCATTCCTCAGATTGTCACCCCCACCTGGGGCTGGCCGTTTGGAAGAATCAGTCTCTCCGGAGAGGCTAGAGATGCAAACATCAGTAAGACAAGGGCCTCGACTTCAAGGGACTCACTGCAGACAGAGGCCCCGCGTCCTGGTTAAGTCCGGCCGCCATCTTGGGTTATAAATAAAACTTTATTGGAACAACTGCACCCATCTGTTCGCTATTGTTATTGGCTACTTTGCAGGATGGAAGAATCAGTCCGTCCACTGGGGTGCCTCCTTTTCTTCCTTTTGGTGACCCCAAACATTCTGATTAAACAAGGCTGAAGTGCTTTGTGCAGCTGCTGCTAGAAGGCTATTGATATTGGATCAACAGGGGGTGTATTTGCAGCACCTTCCCTAGGAAGAAAGGAACTCTTCCTGCTAAGTTTCTGTCTGCCCCAGTGGACTGAGGGGGTGTTTATGAGAGAGCTGCAGCCCCTGCAGGCATAGCCAGACTTGGGGGAGTCTTGTGAAGGGAGGCAACGGAGCGAGCTGTGGTCAGGGGTGTGGGCCACCGAGAAAGTTGCCTTCCAGCAGCCTCTTTCCCCCATGCACTGGGTGTCAAGGATCTACTACTGTTGGGTGCATTTAGGGGAGGGGACAGGGAAGCCTTCACCACGGGGTAGGGAGCAGGGGGAAGGGGTCAGATGCCAAAGCAGAGCCAGCTTCTCCCCCCATGAAGCTGGTGAGGGAGGCAGCTTTGCACAGGGGGTTTGGGCACTGGGTGCCTACCCAGGTCCTGTTTATCTAGAACTCTGTAGGGAAGATGAGGACAGCTGGCCTTCTTCTCCCAGTCATGGAGAGGAAGGACACAGCTCCTGGGGGTGGGGGACTCCTAAGTCTGATCCCGAGGCTGAGAGACACTGGTGAGGCTCAGGGGAGAGCGAGGTTTCCACCTCAGCTCCTAGTCCCTTCCCTTCTCTGATCCAGGATTCTTGAACGATGCGAATCCTTCCCCAGAGAACACAGTGGTGTGGTCATAACTTGTTAAATACCATCATTAAAATATTTCTCTTATTAACTTCTTGATAACGCTTCCCCCCCTCCTCCTTGAAATTACATGTTAGCGTTTTGTTAATTAAATTTCCAGTTCCAACAGAACTTCTTGCTGCTGCCATGCGGTTACAGGGGGCCCTCTTCCTGGGGGGTGGCCCAGCAGGTCAGACAGGTTTTCTTTTCTGCTGGAAGAAGGTTGAAGGAAGATCGAAAAAGCTGTGTCTAAACAAAAATAAAGGACGCTCAGCTCCATTTGAATTTCTGATACACAATCAATAATATTTTAGGGTGAGTGTGTCCCAGACGCAGCCTGGGACATACTTGGGGCCAACACTTATTTTTCTCTGAATTTCAAACTTCGTGGGCGTCCTGAACTTTCTGGAGCAGTCCTATCCCGAAACTTAGATCTTGGCTCACAGCTACAGGAAAGAGAGCTTTTTAAGCGTTTTTTCAACATCTGTTGGTTCTTTAGTTGCTGAATCGCTATGGGATAGGATTTATTGTTTGGGTCAGCTCCTGAAGTCTCACGATCTCAAAGGATTTTACAGGAACATACTTTATTACTATAGTCTGATGATTAATATACATCCATTGATCTCTCAGCCACTTACACAGTGTCTAGAATGCACCAGGTGCTGGAGATAAAAAATCAGTAAGACCAGGGCTTTGACCTCAAGGGGCTCACTGCAGACATGAGTCCTGAGAGTTGGCTAAGGCCTATTGGCATCTTGGGTTATAAATAAAACTTTATTGGAACAACTGTACCCATCTGTTCGCTATTGTTATTGGCTGCTTTTTTGCCTATTGTGGCTAAGTTGAATAGCTGGGACAGAGAAGAAATGACCCCCAAGCCTAACATGTTTATTTTGGGGCCCTTCAGTGGAAAAGTGGGCTGACCCCTAACTTCAAGGATGGACTTGTGAACAATGTGAACCTTCTGCTAAGAGAAGTGTAAGCAGAGTTTAAGGAGAGCATAAAGAAAAGGGTACCTAATTCTATTCCTGTTGTGCACTCCCAAGTTTGCTTCACCTGCCAGTAAAGCTGGTCTAAAGGGAGGGGAGGGGTGAAGGGTGAGGCTGAGGGGTCTAACTGGAAAAAGCGGCATGCGGAAGGCACAGAATTGACTTCTAGGGTGTGTCTGGGGATGCACAAGGGGCGGGGTGAAGGATGGGAAGTGACTGTGCTTTGAGGGGCTCAACAGGTCAAGTGCAAGTACTCACACGTGTTCATCTATGTAATGCATGTGATAGGCCTTGAAATTGGAAGTAGAGCCCACATTTTCCATGAGTAGCCAAAGGTACAGAGATACTGATAGAATTATCTGAAGTCCCACAAATAAAGCAAAATTGGCAGGATATCAGTGCAATGTGCCCATGTTCTCAATTTCTCCCATGATGCACCCTACAGTGTGAATACCTCTTGCTTCCAGTGAACCATGGGCTCCTGGAGTGTGGGGTGATAAGACCTCTTATTTTAGAGCAACGGTCCCCAGCAGGGGCAATTTTGCCTTCTGAGGGCCATTGGACTGTGTTTTGAGACAGCTTTGGCGGTCCCAACTTTGGGTGGAGTTGCTTCTGGCATCTAGTGGGTACAAGAAGGGGCCCAGCTAAACATCCTATAATGCATAGGCCCCCACTACAAAGAATATGTCCAACAGGGCTTGGAAAAGAAGGGATATCTGGCAATATTTGTTGAAGTGGGCAAAAAAGAAAAGGTGCGTAGGTCAGGCCTCCCAGGTAGTGCAAGGAGTTACGTCTCAGCACTGTGAAGCTATCAGCAGCCACCTCAGCATGAGTTCGACCCCTGACCAGGGAGCTGACCCACATGGCGCAGCAGACCTCTCCTGTCTCCCCCACTGTGCTCCTCAGTTGTATGTTTCAATGGATCTGCCTGTTCTGCTCCCCACTCTGTCTCTGGGGAATCCTTTCACACCCACACCTCTGGTCTGCACCCCAGTTCTTGTATACATGAATAAATAAAATAAATCTTAAAAAAGAGAGGTGTATAAGTAATGGTGTATAGGTGCACAGTGGAGCATCATGAGAGGGTAGGGAGTGGGGGGAAGATGGGGCAAGACGAGAGACTTGCAAGGAGGGACAGAGAGGACTCCGTGTGTTCTAGTCATGGTGAGTCTCAGGCATCTCAGATCGGAGGGCAACAGGAGGGCTGAGTTGTGGGAGAGGTGCACTGATTATATGGTGAAGAAGAGGCTGGAGTCAGGAGACAGGTCAGGAGGCCTCTAAGAAGGCCAGTGGGAAGAGAGAGGCAGAAATGGTCTTGTGAGAGGGTAGAAGGCAGACTCAGCAGGATTTTGGTGCACAGGGCAAGAGAAGGGTCATGAAGATACTTGTTTGGGCAATTACAACACCGGCTGAGGGAAGGAGTACGGTGGGGTAGACCAGGTGTGTGTGCTTAGGTGGAGGGTGGAGGTGGGAGGGCTGATGGTGATGTGGGATTTACTAACTCTGAGGCAGCTATGAATTCCCATGTTCCCATGGGGTAATTTTGAGGAAGGCACTGGAAATTTGAATCTGGAGCTTGGAAAATAAAGCTGGAGTAAAAATGCTGATCTAGGTGTGTCAATTTTTCCGATGGATTCTGTTCCTGTTTACATTGTCTTGTTCACGCTCCCTCTCCAGACCACAGGTCTCTGAAGACAGAGATAGCAAAGGGCTCAGGCACTCTGGAGCCTGAATTCTGGTACCACCATTCACTAAGTATATTACTTGAGGATGCTATTTTGTTCTCTGAGCTGTAAAATATCCTCTTCTGTAAAATAAGGGTAATATCAGCTACCTGAAGGGATTACTAGAAGGTGGTAAGGCCGTGGGTGCCTTCTGTGATGCTGGAATGCCCTGATTTAATCACACTCTCTAGATGTAGTGTGTGAATATGTGCTCATGCGTGTGTGTACAGACATGTGCACACGTGTGTGTAACCACATGTGTCCTGTGTACATGCCCACATACCCTAGTACAACTCATCCCTGACCAGGAACGTAAGTTCTTAATTGAGGAGTTTATCGTCATTGTGGATTCTCCCAAGACAGCATCTTTGTCCCTGGCTCTCTTTTCATCCCAGCACCTAGCACACCTTGTTCATAGTTGGCAAATGCCTCAATAACGAACATCTGACTGTGTCTAAGATTTCATAGTGTGTAACCTGCAGAGCAGAAGCCTCCTGGATCCCAGCCCTGCAGTTTTGGCAATATTGGGCGATTGAACTATCTTTGCTCATTTTGATCAGCAGAGAATCCCAAAAAACAACAAGGCAATGATTTGCTTTGAAATGTCAGCATTTCTCTGTGAAGATACTCAAGATAGTGTCCTGTTCCTCAGGCTGGAGTGAGGTAGTCTTCCCTAACCACAGAGATGGGAATGAGAGGTAAAGTTCAACTCTTCTGGGACAAGAAAGAGTTAATGGACTCTCACCTGGCCTGGGCTTGGCCATCGTTCAGGCTGATCCTCTGGGGCTCTGGACACTGGGAAGCCACTCTGAGCTCTGCTCTTGCCTGAGTCACCCCAGCAGCACAATGCCCAGCCGGCTTGTCCACATCTTACCATTGGGCTTTTTCTTCCAGGGCAGAGAAGAAGCTGCTGGCAATGGTGACTTCCTCCTCCATCTTCTCAGCCACTTCTGGACCCTTCAAGCTGTCATTCATCGCCACAGCTTCCCGCATAGAGTTCCTTTACCAGCCCGATTAAAACAGTGAATGGAATAGAGCTGATGAAACAACTCAAAAAAGGCACTTACCCTGCAGATTTCAAAGTCAACCTGAAGTCATTTTTTAATTCATCTGTTACCACCGGTTCATTCCACTTTGATGTGACAGTGTAAGCCAGAAAGGAGGCAGAGACACACTCCTGTGGTCTACGATTATTTACGGAGCTCCTTCTCCAAGGCTGGCCCTGTGCTTCCTTTCCCCTTGAGATTCTCAACACCTGTCTTATCAACAGCATCTCTCTTCTCCGTGGAGCTTAAATAAGACATATCCGTGCCTGTGGACAGCCAGGTTGTGGGGCGCTGAGGTGCGTCCCACACTTTGCTTCAGGGAACACTGATTGCCAGAGTTGAATTCTGCCCTGTCCGAGGTTTATAGAAGGAACCTAGTTAGGACCTGGAGTTTGGCAGAGTTTTAGGACTTCCTCCATCGGCACCCTGTGGTGTCTCATCAAGCAAGGAGGCTCCCCTCTAAGCCTGCAGGCTCCTTGCTGTCTGACCCCAACTATCCACCCTTGTTTCAAATTACAAGTAGGACTGGAAGCCAAGAGCCAGCCAAATGCATCCTGGTTCCCACTAAGGAGACAAACCAAGCTGCCCGCCAGGAGGGCTCAGCTACAAAAGCCCAAGCAGCAGCGAGCTTATCCTGGAAAGGTGATTTTGAGTGTCTGTTCCTACATGCAGCTGCTCTGTCTGCAGAAGCTACATATTTCCTTCAGGTGTTTTTGTATCTAGAGATGAGCAGTCTCATTGGGGGTGTTACGGGGTGGAGAGTGATACTGTGCCATGCCATTGACCAACTTCCTTGGCTTCCTTTCAGTTAAGGACATCACTGTGGGTTCAGCCTCAGTTCTAGCCAACCTGGCTCTCTTCTGGGGCCACAGAAGACACTTCTGATGCAAGGTGGTGCTTTGATCATTGAATAATCTTGGTCCCCATCAACCAAGGTTCCAGGCACATCTACCTACAGCCCATGTGAACAGCTTCCCTCCTCATCTCCACCCCTCTCACCCTTACACATATTCACTTACTTACAATGTGTTTTCTCAGTGGCTTTCTATTCCTGTAAGGGGCCAGGGCATGACTCAGAGGAGAAACTTGGTTGTACTTGATCTCAGTGGAGGTGTCTGCACCCGAAAGATGGCTCTGGGCGTGAACTGGTCTCTGGAAGTGGTGATTTTGGAGGAGAGTATACTTTGCAATTCAGAAAACCAGAAGAGAAGGAACTGCAAGATCTTCTCTGGTACTGCAGATGCTCAACGATTGATCAATTGCTCAATTGGTTTGGCAAACTTCTGGGTCACCCCTGTGTGTATGGGGGGGAGGGGCAAACACCATGCTTTCTTGGTGACATATCAGCTTCCAGGACAGTCCTGGGAAGGTCATGGCCACTTTTCTACAGATTCCACGTCTCCTAGAAGCAGAAGCCTAAATCTGTCCTTGACTGGGTGACCTCGGACAGGTCGTTTCCCATTACAGAGATACCTGCTTCTCCGCTAAGTTTCCTGTTTCTGTTTCCAGCCTCGGGAGCCAGGCGGAACCTCCCTCTTCCTTCTGCCTCTGGTGAAGACAGAGGGCAGATATGGTGGGAAGCCTTCATTCTGCCTTCAGGTTCAGCTTAAGGCGTTGCTTCTTCCTTATCCTCTCCACAAAGGTGAGGACCAGATGAACAGAAGAGGCACAGGGAGAGATAAACCAAATGCACAGAGCCCAGAGCTTCCTGTCTCAAGTGAGGGCAATCAGGTTTCAACCTGAACAAAAACCTGCCTTGTTTCCCTGCTCTTCCTGACTTCAGAGCCCAAAGGGTGCTCGCTGTCAAGTCAGAGACTGTAGTTCCGGGTGAAGACCAGCTTCTGTACACATCACCATGGCAACATTTAGGTAAACCAGCTGGCTCGGAGGCCCGAGGATGATATTATGGGCTAGCTTCCTTTCTTCTTTTTTCTTTCCTCTCTTAACATTAGCCTAAGGTAAAGAACAGCTGAGCTGGATTAATTGACTCCTTTTCAGAGACTTCTTACCTTTGGATATGTTTGGCTGTGAAACTGTCAGTGACGATTCAGCCAAACTGTCAGCCCAAGGCGTTCCGGGGTCCCTGAGTTTTACTAGTAACTGGAGGCCGTGACAGATGATTCATGTAGAACATGACTCTCTAGGATACCAGAGGGGCCACATGTGATGGGTGGGTGCACACTGCAGTGTACATGCATGTGAGTGTGTGTGCTTTCTGTGTGTGTCTGTGATACAGTTGGGATAGTGGTGGGGATCTTAAGTTGTATGCCCTCTGCCTGCCCATACCTCTGGGATGGTCCTATCCAGGGACTTCCAAGCCATCAGTTTTCTGCCCAGCGTTCTGCAATCCCACACGTGAGGGATCCTGCAACACTGAAGAGTTTCCTCCAGAGGGGCCCAAAGCAGATGCAGGAGGCAAGTTTACATCCCTTCTCTCCTCCAGGGGTTGACCCTGGAGACCTCCAAAAGCTTCCCTATCAAGCAGTGAATCTCCTACTTTTCTGGCCTGGATTTCAGGCTATGCGTCTGAGGCATCAGACTTCCCTCGCACAAGTATTGATAGATTGATCCAGTAAATACTGAAATAGGGGTAACTGAAGCTCATCACCTAAAAACCAGTGTGCAACCTTTAAGCGAGATCAGAAAACTCATTTTCCAGGATTCTAACAAAAGTGACCTTTGGGGTCCCCTCCCCAGTAGTGCAAAGGGTTAGGACACAGCACTGCAAGCTAGAGCAGCTGCTTCCATGCCAGTTCGATCCCCGCCCTGGAGGTGACCCATAGGGCGCAGCAGATCCCTTTTGACCCACCCGCTGCTCCCCTTAGCAGTGTGCTTTGTTGATCTCCCTGTTCTGCTCCCCACTCTGTCCCTGGTGAATCCTCTCACCACCCCTGCACCTCTGGCCTGTACCCCAGTTAAGTATGCACAAATAAGTATATCTTAAAAAAAAAAAAAAAAAGGTGAGCGTTGGGGAGAGGCTACCCAGCGGAAATCTGGAAATCGCTGGAATCTGGTGCTGCCAGGCCTTCTCTCTGCACATCCTCCCCTCGTCCCTGTTCTCCGTGTAAACCTATAAACTAGGATTGTCATGATCTCACCAGATGAGAAAAAGATAGGGCGTTCTCTTCCTAAGACAAAGTTACAGTTATACTGCCATGTCCCTTACCTCTGCAAAAGGCAAGGGTCTAGAAATCCATGTGTGTATGGAAGTTTGAAGGGGCAGAAATGCAGATACATCAGAGAAAATACAGCAGATATCATCAGAGAAAATCTTTGGTGGTTCCCTTATGAAATGCATGTTTCTTTTCATTGTTTCTGTTATCTTGATTTCCCCAACCTAGTCTAGTTTGGAATAGAGCCCACAGCTTGGGACAAACAAACAAACAAAAATGAGCTTGACCTGGGCAAAATCGGAAGTAAGCAAGAAGGTCTTTCGGCACCATCACGCCACTTCTTGTGAGACCACTTGGTGTCTATGGGGTGTGCGACTCCATTTCTCTTGGCTTTTACATTTGTAGGCAGCCATGTTTCTCTCTATGAATGAAATGTCCTTGTTAGAGATTTTGGCTTTTTCTTTGCTTTGGTATTTAGAAGCTTCTATGGCACCAAGACTTCTCGGAGTTTCTCTAAACACACGTCATGCGTTTAGACTTCTGTTCCTTTGAGAAACCTGACCGGCCATCTCTGGTAGATTTCCTCACCAGGAAGACATAAGAGGAGCTAAGCAGAACATGACAGACACACTGGACAGAGAGGAAATAAATGCACTGAAGTGTTCACAGCCTCCCAGCTCCAGGACCCGTAGTTTAAACAACCAGTCCTATCTCCCCTTTGGACGCTCCTGGCTCTGATCGGTTGGAATCTAATTTTGCTCTTGGCAGTGTAGACTTGGAAGCCAGAAGTGGGCTCTTTATACTTTGATCCCCAAGGAAACTGGAACAAATCAAATTTCTTATTAAAAAAAAAAAAAAAGCTGAGGGTGAGGCACCTTAGGATGTGGTGTGGGATTGTACTGGAACAAGGACGGGGCCCAAGGAAACGTGGCTGAGAAGCGCCTTCCAGCTGGACGGGCCTCCCAACAGTTTCTCGGCACAAAGGGGAGATGCACTCACAGATTAAAAGCACTCATCACCCTCGGAGCGGCTGGGCAGGCGGCCAGGCTGGGGAGAAACATGATTTCCTCGCTTTTAAATTTGATTATTAGTTCAGATTTATTGGAAGCTTGTGATGCATTTATCCTTGTGGCCAACATACAAGAGGAGGCGGTCTAATGGGATTTATTTTTTCCTATTAACTTTTTCCATTTTTCATCAACTGAGTCAGCATCTCACTAGTTAAGAGATGTTGAGCTGAATCTTGATCACTGCAGAGGTTCGAAAACGCTGTTCCCCTCCCACTAACCCCCAGGTCAAACGCGCCCCTGTTTCCCCCATCACCCTCACTTTGGCATCTCTTTCCATGAGGTGAAATGGCCTATTTCATTTAAAATGATCAGAAGATCGAGGGGAAAAAATTGTAGTATTTTCTTTTGGAAACCTCACAAAGAGATTTTATGAAAATGTTTCAAGCAAGCATAAAAGTTGAAAAGTGTCATATAAAGAACATTCATATATCTGCCACTTGGACTTAATAATTGTTCTTCATCTTGGCTATTTCTGGATATGTTTATATGTCTGTATGAGCATATACGTATACCGATGTGTAGACACACTCTATTTTATAGACACACGACACTTAGATAGTTACTTATGCGGCATTTCTGGGTTGCTGCTGAATCATATGAAACTAATCGTGTGAATCATGTGGAACTAAAATATCTATTCCATTCATATGGTATTTTAACTAGCGTTAGGGATAGAAGGGAGAGAGAATGAGTCAGGACCGCGGGCATTTTCTCCCTGTTTGTTTTTAATCTTTCTTGAGTGCTACTGTCTGTTGGACTCAATGTTTGGTGAATTATCTCACCTCCTTCTCACAGCCTCCTTATGAGAGGGCCAGGCGATTGGCTCCATATTCCAAATGTGGAAACAGAGGCCAAGAAAGCCAGAGGAAATGTCAACATATTTGTCCCGCTGCGGCTCTGGGAAGGACTTCTCTGCAGCCGCCTCCTTGTGGCGTTGCAGGCTGGTCAGTCTGGTGGTGAAGTCCCCGAGATCAAACTGACGTTCCACTGGGAAGACAACAGTGCTGAATATAAAGTTCAGGGGTGCAAAAATGTGTATAATGGGAGGCCCGCCAGTGGTGCGTCTTACAGTATCCCTCTATGAATTCGTGCTTAAGCTTGAATTTCTCCCTAGACCGTACACGGCTCCTGTCTTCAAATTGCCCTTCACAGCAGCGTTGAAAACTGAGTTGCCACGGGAAGAGCTCAGCCTGGATGCACCTGGGGGCAGAGCTGTTTACCTGCTTGTCGGACAAGCTGGTGGCTGCCTGGACGTTGGGCAATCTCGCCCGTGAGTCCAAATTGAGCATCTATTGGCGACCCTCCCTGGGGATTACTGGTTCTGGGACTACCTAAGGTTCACCCTAATGAGGCATTGTTTCAACTCCTCTGTTTGCTCATTAGATGAGCCCTAGATGAAATAATTTGGATCTGAGTAAGTGCTATAGGGATTTGTAAAGGAGGCCAAGATTTTTTGCAATATGTGGATGTTTTTCGTTTGGGGATATAGTGGATTATGGTTTCGAACCAGGTGCTGAGTAATTTACAGAGTGCCAGTAGCAGAGGAAGCCAAGAGCAGAGAGAGGTGATGGCCAACATTACATTCCCTGGGCCATTCCATGGCTGCTCATGGATGTCCCTGAGAGAGCTGGAGTCAAATGCAACAAAATCAAGTTTCCCTAGAACAACTCTGGGTCCTGGGGTGCTTTTCATCCAAGGATCATCCTCACACATGTGGCTAGATCCTGGGTTAGCGCTAGGGGTTCAATGGGGTCTTGTGGAGGGGGTTGTGGGGTGGTCGTGGGGTGGTTCCTGGTTTGCAGAGGGGGCAGCCGATACCAGGCGATCTGGTGAGTTGTGTGTCCCCACAGGTGCCTTGTAGGCGATCATTTCCCAAGTAACCCTGTAGGGCAAGGGGAAAGCACCAGGAGCTTGAGATTGGGAATCCAGGATGGGAGCCCCTGGCTGCTCTGAGGTTCCAGTGGGCGAGCTGGAGAGACGGCCTCTCCCAGGGCAGCCAGAACTTCGGCACCATCCTCAGAACGATGCACCTGAATCGGCCGGATGCTGCAGTCGATGCCGGCAGCCGACAGGGCCTGCTCACTGGGGCAGTCTTACGCCCCGTGGGCCAGCACTGGGCTCGTGGGTCCGCACTCAGGCTGTTTCTCAAGGACTGTACTTGGCTCTAAGTCTACTTAGCTTACCTGCCCTTGGCACAGGTTTGCTTTCCGGTCCATGTAGCCATAAGTCTGACCCAAGCCCCTTTTGAATGCCATACACACTTTAGCTGTGATGCTTCCTGTTAATTCCTCCCGCTGCATCTAGTGGGAGATGCAAGAAAGAGTGGGTGTGTGGCCAGGCTCATGGACAGCTGAGTGTTCTCTTCTGGAGGACCCATCAGCCCCTGCAGGTGTGTCCTCGATGATGCCGTCTGGAGGTCTTAGACCAGCAAAGAGCTACAGGTGTAAAGGAAGTTTTGAGAGTCCTCCCATCTCACTTTCCTCATGGTAGAAGAGCAGGTTGCTGTCCGAGCAGCAGCGATCATGTGCTCGGCTCTGCTCTGTGATTGTGGGTACAGCTCCCTGTGGGGTTCTGGTTTGTCCCTGGGTGTTTCCTGTTTGCCAAAACCCAACTCTCTGCACTTGTCTACCCTGATGCACATCTGAGGGACCGACCGTGGGGACGCTGTCAAAAATGCCCTTGACCTTGGCTGCTAGTTGAGCCCAGCCAAGGAGCGAGGGAGGACAGGGACCCTGGAGGGACGTCTCCCAGGTTCATGGCTGCCGTCAGGATCTCCTCTCCTGGGGTCTCGCCCTCTGGGCTCGGGGTGTGGTCTGCTCTGGGTCTAGCTCTGGGGCACTGCATTTCCTAACAGTTCCTCCTCTTTTCTAACACTCTGCCTGCCCCTTTATGAATAGGTGCCGAATTTGATTCTTCTTAAATTAGCGAATTTGAGTGTGCTGCTCATTTCCAAGGGAGCCCTGACTATATGATTGGGGTTACTCAGAGGTGCCTGGTTTTGCAGGCAGGCGATGGAAGTTGAGAGGCCAGCTGAGGCCAGGCAGTCGCAGTTAACAGGTACAAGAGGGACTCAACGTTAAGTTTGTCTAATCCCAGCACTTGATGATTGACACCTGCTGCTCCCCGAAGCCCCTTTATCAGATGGGTGGTCTCTGGCCACTGAGCAGCGCTCAAGGATGACCCCACATGCACGCCAGGGCTCCCAGAGGTGCTGACCTGCCTGCTGCCTCCATCAGCCTTGATGCAAAGGACACACATCCATCCCGCAGGCATCTGGCCTGGGACACGCTCCTCCGCGATGCTAAGAAGCCGCCGAGGAGGCACGTTGCCTGGCTTCCCTGGCACTGACCCCGCATCTGGGGGTTCTCCGGAGGCGCTCGTCCTTCCTGAGGGTGATAGCTGCAGGAAATGCAAGTGCACTGTGTGCACCTCCTGACGCTGGGCGTTATCACTTTTCTCACTTCCGTCGATGCTTTGACACAGACCGGTGGAGTTCAGTGAGTTCATGTGTCTGACGGGCTCTCAGCACTGTTGGGAGCACACTGAGTGGAGTATGGGAATGCTGTGGGCCAAGAGCGCGAGCGGAGGAGAGGCAGGCTGACCAAGGCATCTCCCCCGGCCTTGCCTTCTTTGCGAGCACAGATCAAGGCTTGGATGGACCAAGAGGAGACATTTGCTGGGAGATGGACATTTGTTGGGGAGACTTGCTGGGAAAACGATACCTAACAAACACGGACACTTCTGAGCCGCGTGAGACGTGCCAGCTCGTGCCGAGATGTAAATCACCCATTACTTCCTTTTGCTCTGAGGCTGGCAGATTGGCCAAACTGCAGATGGGCACACTGAGGTCCAGTGAGAAAACTCACATCCAGGTTTACATTTCTGGTAAGTGACAGCATCGGGATGAAAACCAAATTTGTCTCAGACCCTCAGGACTTTGGCTAATTATTCAAAATTCTGGCAATGCGTGACCAGAACTTGGCATTTCTGGTCCATGAATCCAATCCCGGAGCGCAGGTCTTGATGCTGCCCTCACGGCCCCCCCCCCCACCTTGCCCCCCGAGTCTCTCCTTACGGGACTCCTTCTCACCCCATCTCCCTTTCCCCCAAAGTTTCTTTCTTGCAGTTTCCTCTCAGCATTGTGAAATGGTTTTCTCTCTGTTGCTGCCTGCCCCAGCCCTTAGGCTAAAGGCACTGAAATTGATTCCCTAGCGTCTGCCCTGACCTGTCTGTCGCATCTAACAGCATCTAACACCACACGGGGGATGCTTGCCTCTCAGCTTTATTAATCATTTCAATTTGACACCGTGTGTGTTTTATGGTCTTTACTTCCGCCCCCACTTTGCCCCCAGTCAATCATGTTTCCCTTTTAAAGTAACACTGGAAGGGAAATCTATTTCTCTTGCCAGATGTCAAAAAAATAAATAAATGAAATAAAGGAACAAAAAATCGCTCCCTAGGCTAACATTGCATGTGCACACACACACACACACACACACTTGTGCCTCCAGTTTTTCTCTCTAAGGTACACAAATAGGAGAGAGGAGCATAGCCCAGTCCTTGCTTTAAAGAATGCACACCAGGGACTCTGTCGTGCTGTGTAAGGACCTCCAAACCTGCGTCACAGGCTTTGCCTTGTGTCTGGACCACCTGCACAGCACGTGAAAATATAGCTGTGACTCCCTAGTTCTGGGCTGGAACCTGAGACTCTGCATTGCGCACCAGGGAGTAGAAGTCCTGCTTTCAGGCCGGCTCCTGGTCTCCTCTGCCCCTCCTGTCTGCATCTCCTTTCCTCCCTGCCTGATGTTCCCCATTCTTTCTCATCCCAAGACCTCCCTCCAAAGCTCTTGGGGTGTCCCAGCCAACAACATCTCCCTGACATGCCTCTCTCAGCGACATCATCTTTTATGGTTTAGGTTGGAGTCTCCCTGCTAAGCCCTTGGGAGGATAACAGTTCATTGTCACTGGCTGGGAGACAAAAGAAGAGCATTTTACTGGAGCCAGTTTTTCCCCAAACGCTAATAGTACCTTTATCTCCAGGTAATTAAAGCTCTGACTGATGAATGCGTAATTACGCATAAGCCGGACTAAAATGATCACCTTGGTCTTTCATCTTTTGGCTTACTTCATTTGAGAGGTAACAGTCTCGGGTGTGCGTTTTTAGAGAACAGCTGTTTTGAGGTGTCTGTGTTAGGTGGAGTCACCTGGGGAGGGGGGCGACCAGCCACCAGTTACTATCTCTATGAAGCATTGGTTCTTGGTGGCTGGAGGGACGTAGGGGAAAGCATACAATCAGTTGGAATTTTCCAGATCGTCTGGAGGTTCAAGCTGCACCATGAATCTGATCCCTTTCTATGTCTGGCTAAATGGGGTTACAGGGTTCTGCTCAGTCTCCAGGACTTGGATCACTGGCCACTGTCTGCCCCTCCCTGCTTGGGAAAACGCTCATTGTCCATTCTGGCTGCTGGAACTGCCTCCAGTCTCCTCTCCTCCTGGACAGGTGCCACAGAAGCAGGGGACTTGGTAGGTAAGCTCGGGGTCTCAAATTCCTTCAGTAGAAGAGGCAGTTACAGTGAACTCTAGATGTCAACAGAGCTCAGAACTCCTCTCCATGTGAGCCCTGCCACAAATGACAACTCCCTAAACTCTGCTGAACCCCTGATTTCTCATGTATGAAATGAAGAAGATGGTTGTAGCAGATTCGTAGATTGGATGAGATGAAGTCAAGTTTGTTTTAGCCCAGTGCATGGCCCTACCATTGTGCTTGGGGTTCCCATTCTAGGGGAGACTCACCATGTGCCCCTCAGGCTTTAATCAGTAGGGGGTATTCGAGTCACCACCTCTGAGGGTTGTCTCTGCCCCTGGCAGGTCCTCAGGAGCTTCAGTGAAATTAGAGCCCACGTGGGGTCACGAGATGCCATAATCTGTTTCCTTTGAGGGCTGGTTCGCATTTGCAGGGAGTTCTCACCTGGTCTCCAGTACCATCAAGGCCAGGTGTGAGGGCAGCTACCTGGTCTAAGGCACGTGAGGGCTCATCTGGAAGCCTTGAGATTACAACCCTCGTGGTGGACATTTATATTTTCATTTGACACAAGAGTTAAAGAGATGATAGCAAGGCTTAGTCACTGCTGATTAAGCCATGACTCTGTAAGACTTTGACGCCAAGGTCCTCTTACACGGGCTTTCTGTCCCTTTCCCTTTTATCTGTTTACACCTAATTCTTCCTTTTCCCATTAGACAGTTAGTCTTCAATCCCCTAACGTGACACTTTGAAGCTCAGTCTGCTAGTGAGTGACACTGTTATTCAGTGACCAACAGTCACCTACCCCTTCATTGTCAAATCCAGTAGTCTCGTCTCATGTTGTCAACTCTCCTGGCACATTCCACCATGGATAGAAGTTCTTTCCTTAGACTCTCAGACAAAAGATTGTACTGATTTGTATTCTCCTTACTCACCACTTCTCCATCTCATCCGCCTCCTTTTCTTTCTCCTACTTACAAATTTGGTCCTATATCATCTTCCTTGAAAAACTCATAATTGGAGCTCTATCCTTTATATACCTACCATTGTTGAAAGCTGTAATTTTACTTTTTTCGTCTAATAAGCTAGGACAAGTTTACCCTGGCTGTGTCTCCCTAGATGTCTTGCTGTGATCTCCAACTCCAAGAGTCTAAAGTAGAGGGCTGGTTCCGTCTTTGATTTTTCTTTCACTTTGTGATTTCTCTGTTGTTGCCAAGGTGCTGTGATTATTCCAGGAGAAATCTCAGTCACCTTTGATGACTCAAAAGTTCAAGCTTCAATACTGAGTCAGTATCCAAATTCTGCAACTTCAATTTCTGACAACTCAGTCTCATCCCCTTTATGAAGCCCTGAACATCTCACACCTGTTTTATTGTATTGATTTTCCCAAGTGGTTTTTACTCCCTGCCTCGCTCTCCAAAGTGGGACACAACATAACCAAAGTGTTCTGGAAATGCCACATTTATTATATTTGTCTGCTCAGAAAGCCTGCAAAGTAAACGACACATGCCTTAACTTGACTCAAGAAGTTCTCTATGATCTCCATGTCTTTCCAAACTGCTTTCCCACTGATCACCTACAGAAACTCTTGGCTCAAGTCAAATTAGGCTATGTTCTAATTAGGATTAAGTTCAATTGCCAGTAACAGTATAACCCCAAATAACAGTGACTTCAACTACACAGAAGCTTATTTCTCTCTCATTTCTAAGAACAAGTGTAGACAACCCAGGACAGGTATAATAACCCTGTTCCACCAAGTGCTCAAAGACCTGAACTCCTTCTATCTTGTTGCTCTCCTAATGACGACTTCTGATCCCAAGGTCATCAGTGATGTGAGTCCATGTCAGATCTTGCTATCCATAGTCCAGCCAGGAGGAAGGGAGAAGGAATGCAGGAATAGGGTTCCTCCTTTAAGGGACATTTTTCTAGAAACCATATAGATGGTTTCTACTTCAATCTCATTGGCCAGCATTAACAACCACCACATCCAGGTGGTGGCTGAGACATGCATTTTTTTAAATGGCAGCCATGTTTCTGCCTGACTAGGATTCAGGGTTTTATTACTAAAGTAGGAAAGTGAAAAAAATATCTTGGGAACAATCTATTAATCCTTGCTGCAACCAACTCCTTCTTTTTGCAAATAAGCCACAGACATTTTTATTACTATGCTGTGATGCGTAGTGGTGTCTTCCGTCTGATCTACTCTCAACTCACCTACATCCTACTTATCTGGGGACCTCCTGACAGAGAGAGCACCGACTTTATAGTTGCACAGAACTAGGTTCAAATTCGGACTTGATGACCTTCAGTACTGGGAGACCGTGAACATAGCCCCGGCTCTGAGCCTGGAGAAGTGGTCGTCTGACCAGTGGGTAGCAGAAGTCACACTGGTTATGGTGGGGCCCACAAGGGGTGGTGATGAAGGAACACCCAGCACAGTGTCTGGCATAGTGTACGACCTGGAGAAATGAAGGTTACTTTGCTCATCGATAATCAAAAGAACTCTGCCGTCCAAGGCTCAACTCACATGGCTTTCTTTTTGCTCAAGTCCTCTGATACCAGAAATGTTATTTGAGAAACTGAGTACAAGCCACTGGTGACATCTTAATTTGTAAAAAAAAAAAAATGTTTGAGCACTTGGAAAAGTCAGAAGAACAGTGCTTTGCCTTTTCTGACACTGTTCCTTTGAGCAATTTCCTCTTTGGGAAATAGGCCCCACTTCTCATCAGGCGAAATGTCTCTGGAAGGCAATGAACACACATTAAGGAGGAAATTTCCTTTGGTTCTGTTACTGCCTCCAGTGCTGCTTGATAGAAATATGCATTTCACTCCTTCCTGCCTTCTCCTGTCTTTGATGACTCCCATGGTGTCCATACAGCTGAGGCAAGGGGGGCCACGCACAGTAAGACTCACAAGGACTTGTCTTTCATTGCAGTAAGCTGTGGTCTCCAGACCCATGCAACCTTCTCTCCCTTCTTCAGATGGATGCTCTCTCCCGGTGGTGATATTCTTACAAAAACAACAAAACAGCTTCTAAGTGAATGAAAGTGTGAATGAGCGGGTGGATGAATGACTATAGAAATTCAACTTAAAGGTGAATGGGAAGTGACTCAGGTGTCATGGCAAGCCTGGACTTGGTTCTATATGAATCAGGACTCTAAACTCTACCTGGTAGAGAGACAGCTCACCCAGAGACAGCAACCGGCCCTGCAGATGCTCTGCACACCTCTCTCCAGTTTTCTTTGCGAAGAATAAATGAACAGCTTTTGTGTCATTTTCCTTTCAAGAGCCTTGTATCACTAAGGCACAGGATAGACTCCAAGGTGATGCCAAAATTTTAAAATGGTCAGAGGGAGACAAAGTTCCCTGCAACTGATCCCATCGGCATAGTTGGGGTCCCCTCTAGCATGTGCTGGCTTGGTGGACAGAGCAAAATGTCTCCCCAACTGTGTGGTCAGGCGCGTGCAGCCCTTGGATGTGTGAATAATCTCAACTTTGCACACACCAAGGCAGATGACTCTTCCACTTAACAAACAAGTTAACTAGAATCCAGGGACCGCATACCATCACAGTGCCCCCAGGGGTCAGAGACAATATGGAACCAGGGTGACTTAATCCCAAAGCTTTTTTTTTTTTTTTTTTATAAATACGTTATAGGCTCCATGATGGAAACCTCTCTGTGAATATTTCATCCATAAAGAAATTGTTTCAGGGCCCTCTCTGGTGGCGCAGCGGGTTAAAGCACTGCACTAAGAAGCTTAAGCCACTTCTGCATGAGCTCGATCCCCACCTGCCCCAGAGGAGATCCACATGGCTGGCAGACCTCTCCTGACCCGTCCGCTGCTCCCCTCAGCAGTGTACTTCGTCAATATGCCTGTTCTGCTCCCCACTATGTCCCTGGTGACTCCTCTCACCCTCCACATCTCTGGTCTGTACCCCAGTTCTGTATGAATAAATAAATAAATCTTTAAAAAAAAAAAAAAGTTGGTTTCAGAAAGAAGTAGTCTCAGAGCTTTTAAAGAAATGTCCGCTCTCTCTGGAATCCTCTCCATGAGCATTGCATGCCCCAAGATGATGTTTAGGACACTGGAAATAAGCCAGTTTGCTCCTGGAGGCTTGCAGGCTGCCGTGGGCATACACTTCCGGGTGAGCCTTCAAGAAGATTCCAGTCATTTCTTCAGCCCCGTCATCCCTCACTTCCAGAAAATGACGCTTGTTATCCAGGGGAGGCTCCTTGTTTATTCTTTGTCCAAAACAAGAATTCTTTCAAAAACAAGAATTCACATTATTTTTTATTACTCTATAAATTGTTTCTACTTGCTGAAATGGCCTCTTCTCAAAATCACTACCTGGCTTGAGATGATCATCACAGTTTAGGGGCGCCAGCAAGGGAACTGGGCCCAGAAGTAAACCCCCACTGAGTCAGAAGCCTCTGCCCTCTCTCGCCTGTTTCTGCCAATATTATATGTACTTTATAGTCATGTCCACTGATGACACACGCGCACGCTGAGCTGAATAGATAAAGCGCGTCATTATGCCTTGAGGACGTCACCAAGTAACGCCCTGCTGCAGAGAGGTCGGGAGCAGGGGTGCTGTCCAGTGAGTTCCCTTTGCTCTGCGCTCCTCTTGCGCTGCTTCTGGACACGGCCCTCCACCGACCCTCCCCCAGCCCAGTCGCAGGCTGCAAAGCTGCGCATTCCTTAGGGGTCTGATCTGGGACACCCAGCATGCGAGTGATTAAGAGGAGATTGTAAGGGCTGTGATGACGACTAGGTGGAGACTTTTCCTGGATAAAAGGTCCTTGCCCGGGATTATCTGGGCTTCATTTGCAGTAATCCCACGGCCCCTTTGCTGGGGGAGGCAGGTGCAGAGAGGGTCCACTGCTATTAGGAGGCTCAGCAGGGCACTGGGGAGGGGGGTGAGGTGGGCGGGCTCGGGGAGGGGTCCTGCACAGGGCCTGAGGCCCTTGAGGCCGCCTGGGGAGGGGGACACAGCTCTGACACTTTTCTACGAAACACAGAAAGTGAGTTCACCCCGGGTCAGGCAGATCCACTGACTTTGAGCAAACTTTGACACCCCAAGGTCGAGCCCTGTACAGGCATTTTTCTCTTTTGTGTTGGGTCCTGGCCGTTTTTTTTTTTTCCCCACTTGTTCTCTCCCATTCTGTCTAAAAGCAACATGTCTTACTTTTTTTACTCCTCAGTTTTTTTTTCTTACCTATTTGATCATTCCCTCGGAAGTTGCAAAAACTAGGCAAAGGCACTCTTCTTGGGTAAATCCTCACTTAAAGCCCCGGGCACTTGGAAACCTTGACTTGAAAAGGCACATTTTCTCATTCAGCATTGGCCAGAGTTGTTTTTCATGAATGTTGGAACCAGGTGACCTTGAAGGAAGTGAGGTTATTCCAGGTCGCATTATATATGTAAATGGAGATTTGAAAGCACTGAGATGTCCATTTTCCTTCTTGCTCAGAGGAAAGATGGGAAGTCACTTTTGATAAGGATTTTAGAAGTTGATGAGGAGATTTGTCACCCAGGACAAGGGGACAGTGGTAGTCACTGATCATGCTGGCACTGGGCATTGAGCAGATATCCGGCATATGGTAAGCGGGCGACAGATGGGGCTCCTGGTGCCCATGAGGAGGTCGAGAAGGTGTCCCAGGAGACCACCTGGCTCTGAATGGCCACTCAGAGCAAGTGAGGACACGGCTTCTGAGCGTGGCAGGACACCGGGACGGGATCACCTGCGGGGTTCACTAAATATACGGTATCCTGAGCGCTATTTGGAGTTTCTGGGTTGTCTCATTTTCCAGCAAATTCTGGTGGGTCAGCCTGGAATGAGAAAGATCTGGGTAGAAAAGAAGGGGGCGAACTGTGACCAAAAGTTTGAAGTTTGGCGGTTCAGCCACAGGAGTAAAAGGAACAGAACACAGAGGTAACAGGGATACTTTAAGGATGTTGCTCAGTCACTTGCTTCGGAAGTCTGTTGTGTTTTAGGGCCTGAGACAGTGGGAACGAGGGGGTGGAGAATCATGCCAAGTGATGCTATTGACCATAATAGGGAGGCACAGAGGGGACGGTGGATGGAGAGAAGATGATCTGGCTATTTAACATTCAGCAGGAAGTGTGAAGTGTAAAGAATGTTATTCTCATTATGGAGTGTTAGCTTTGTAAGATAGACTCATAAAAAGAATTTTTAGACTTGACACATACATATCACTGAAAGTGTTAAGTGCATTCAGGCTTCCATACTTGCGGCATTTTTTGCTCCCCGAAAGTGGACTTCGAGAGAATGGAATGGAAGGATGGAAGCTTGATAAATGTTTAGAACTTGACAGATAGTAGCTCTCCTGCCCACCTGTGACTCGTGGGTGCTACTATGTCTCCTTTCCCTGGTAAACCCTCCTTGTAAAATGTATAAAAGATAAAGTAAAATAAAAGAACTTGACTTATAAGTTTGGGGGCCATCTAGGTCCAGGTCATAATTAAAGCTCTAGGGATGAATTAGCTCTCTTAGGGCTGGAAAGAAAAAAGCAGCATGCTACTGAACTAATCCTGTATAGGTGAGATGCTACAATTTGTCACTAAAAGCAGAGGAGAAAGCAAAAGCATACCACAAGGAGCTGTTATGGTGAATCTCCACGCTGAGTCCACTGGACACGCCATGTACAAGAACAGGGCAGAGTATGCCATCAACTGTGAGACATTCCTATGGCCGTGCTAAATCCTAGAGGTACCAAGTAGACTACTTGGCTACTGTAGACCTGCTTCTCGGTGCAGAAAACAGTCTGGAGTAGGCAACTTCCTCTCTTTATGCAAGCCCTGCACCTGGCTCATCAGTTCTCTCTTTGATGGTTTTCTTGGAGAGAAACAATCCTATTGTCTGCCTCTTCCCTGAAAATCATGGCTTTTGACCCTACATTTATTGCAACACTATTTACAATAAGCTATGGAACAACCCAGGTGCCCAAAAATAGATGACTGAATCAAGAAGATGTGGTCTACATACACGATGGAATATTACTCAGCAATCAAAAATAAAAACTCAGGCCATTTGCAGCAACATGGGTGGAGCTGGAAAGGTTCATGCTCAGTGAATAAGCCAGAAAGAAAAAGAAAAATACCAGATGGCTTCACTCTTACGAGGAATGTAGAGAATCCAAATAAGGGGTGGGGGGGGAAGAAATTATAATAAAGTAAATATCAAAATTAACAGACAACTATAAACCAGAGACATTCTTCAAGAGGGCAGAGGGGAGCAGGATCCAAACAGGTGTGAGAAAAACACAAGGAACTATAGCGATGGTGAACAGGTGAACTGGTGGCGGGAACTTCACGGGGACTACACTCCAGATGAAAAAGGACTCATTGTACAAAAATGAAAATTGATGTTAAATAAATAATAAAATAAAAAATAATTTTAGAATTTCAAAACAAAAGTCAGGGGGTTTGAGACTCTCACTTGGAGGGGACATGCAGATGCTTTTAAACTCATGGTGCTTGTAGAGAGAAACATTTGCCTCCTCTAGGCTAAACGTTTATTCCAGTCCAGTGTAAGTGCTAATTGAAGGGTCTTCAAAGTTGTAGAGGCACACACGTATTAATGTCTAGGTAAATCACATCATTTCTCTTCACCCTAGAAAAGAGGTTGAGCTAGAGTTTGTGAATCTAACCATCACTTTCTCTGTTGACACGACTGTATTATTTGGTTGTTTATTATGTGCTGTTTCTTCACATTGGACTTATCTTTGCAACCTCTAATCCATATTCACTTCCCAGTATATGTTTGCTGAAAGAATATTTGGCATCTTGGAAGTACACAAGTCAGAATAAAGTACAAACAGTTTACTGCTAAACTCTAATGGTGCTCCTGTCTTCTCTTTTGAAGAAACTCAGGTTTCTTCAAATCTGTTCCTAACTATTCTAGCTCTGAGGATTCGACATCCCTGTTAAATTTAAAAAGGTGTAGAATGTGCTTGCAATTTGTATGTAATTTCTCCAGGGAAATATCATCTCCACTGACCTGAGGGAACTCTGTTCAAAACAAAGATAGCTCTTTTCCTGAAGGATGTCTCAGTGTCTTTATCACACAAACATCTATTGTGAGTTGCTAAAACCAGTGTGGAGCAGACTGCATTCTCAACCATATATGATGGCAGAAATCACTCCCCATCCTTTTCGAAAGAGCATTTGGAGGATCTAACTTTCCATAGATTCCATTTTGGGAATCACTGTTTGCCCTAAGATAGAATTGTGAAAGAATTTTTAGGCTTTATACATACATATCATTGAAAGTGTTAAATGTGTTCAGGATCCCACATTTGAGATGTATTTTGCTTCCCAAAGGTGGACTTTGAGAGAAAAAACAGAAATGGGACTTTCACGGCCCAACGATCACATATTCCAGTTTAAGCCTTGACAATATCCATATGGATTTTTGAGGCATGTTTCATACATTCAAAATAAGTGTTTGTACTGCAAGTTGGAGGCTCCTGTAAAGAGAAGTTAAATCAAACCCCGGCACACCCTTAGCGCTATAAAATTACTCATGAGAACCTTGTTGTCAATTACCAGAGCAAAATCATAGGGCGTTTTTTCTCTCTTGATTTAAAACACCACTTCTCAGCCAAGCGGTCGTGAGAGCACCGTCGAGGGCCGGATGTCTTGTTTCCCAGCAGGGTTGGACAAGTTGCTGGGGCTCACCCAGTGGGTGGATTCATGGCTTTGCTGGCATCCTGGGTGACACAAGACTGTCTTGTGAGGAGCAACAGGAACAGGGTGCTGGGCATGAGACTGCTTCCATTTTCTTTCCTAAGATGGTGCCAACCTCTTGGCTGACCACCCTTGATGTCTGTGCTAACCTTGATCTTGACCTTGACTGGCATTTTGCAAGAAGACTTACATGTTTCTGTGGCTGTGTGTTGCTGCCTCTTCTCTGTCTATCAAGATGGATGGATCATCCCCACAGCCCTGGGAAGGTGCCATATTGAACTGTGGGAGAAGAGGCCCTTTTCTGCACTTTCAGATTGAATAGGAAGGAAACAGACTTGGAAATTGAATATGGGTTTGTTCATGGGTTGATTCAATGGCAACAGGGAGCATCTCAGTCAACCACCCTGTTATGACATGTATGAGCATCCCAAATCATCACATTCTCAATGAGCAAGGGGTATTAGCTATGGGATCCAAGTGCTGACCTTGGTCATTTTATTAATTAACCATTTGAACGTCATTTCACATCCGGTGTCCTGGAATTCTCAAAGGACTAGTGTCACCATTTATGAGCTCTCCCAGACACTGAAGACCTTTCCTCATGGTCTGTAAGTATTGGCTCCAAAAAAAAAAAAAAATGTTACGCATCATCCTCAGCTAAGTTATGCACAGTGGAGAATCAGAACTAAGAGAATTTAAGGGATTTGCCCAAGTTTACACAGTGAGTAAAAGATTCAAGAACTAAACCCAAGTCCCTGTCTCCAAATATTGTGCCCTTCTTTCTCATCACACTGAGGAAATTGAACTTGACTGTGTCCTGATAGCTTTCACTATCATCTTATGTCGTACTCACCCCCTGCCTGGAGGGTGTCTCCTATGGTGGCAATTGTAGAATCTAGAATTTCAGAGGACATAGGTCTTCCCAGACCTTCATCCAGACAAGAAATGAAGTCAGAGCCCCACTTCTCCTACCTGTAGGGATCAGGCACCCACTTCTGTACTCGGTGATCAGTTGGCCTTGTTTTTAATCAGCTTCACTATTAATGAGGTATCTTTCCTGGCAACTTTCCTCTAGTCTCTCCTGTAACAGCTCAAGACAAATTTTTATTTACTTTTTTCAGTCATTGGAGCTTAATTGCACAGGTCATTAGCTCAGTACATGCTATCTACGATTCATCAAGAACTGGCACGCCTACACTTCAACAGCCTCTACTGATTCCCCCGCCTTTGATGAGACTTCCTTTTGTCATATATGGTTTCTCTCTGAATCCCCTAACCCCGACCTCCTTTTAAGGTACCAGGTGTCCCAAGGGCAAACACTGACATGGCTCCAACATCAGACTAGCTGCTCTGTGGCGTCAGATCCATCGAAGTCTCGACCTGCATGCTTCATGCTTCCTGACCTTTCCCTCTAGCTCTCTGGGTCTTCTATCAACTTTTAATCTTCCATTTTGCTTCTACAACTTTCCTTCTTCCTGCATTGCTGTCAGCTGTCAAGCTTAGTTGCTGAGAAGAAAAATGAAAAAATGAGAAAGCCTGAAATCGGATGCCCAACTAACCTGTCTAGTCCTGTTTCATGGTACAGCAGGGATTGAAATACCGTGCTGCAGAGTAATAATGACAACACAGGAAAGGGGAAGCGGGGTGATGGGTGCCCTCTCTTTTTCATTCATTCAAATGTCTGTCAACACCTACTAGATATCTTACAGTCAAGTATATTGTGATTTCCCTTTGTATAGCTTGAAGAGGGCATTTATCTTTGAGGAAAGAAAGGACAAGATGGTAAAAGTGAAACCAAACTGGACATTCTGGGGGGACAGGATGGACCCAGCTTCAGTGTCACGGATAGCACCTGCATGAGTATGCAACCACAAAGAAGTCACTGACCCTCGCTGTTCTTCTTATCACTTGAAACCAATAGACAATAACAATGGTACCCCAATGTGTCGCAGGGACTGTAGGGCTGAGAAATCACCTCTCAGTGAATAGTTCACAGTAAGATAAACTAGGAAAGATGAGCTCCAGGGTTATGTAATCGGCACAGCCTCTACCTGGTGGGCAAGTTTCATCCATCATATCCTCAATGTAGAAGAAAGTCTCTGGAATCAAATATATTTTTGTACAAAGGTTCCAAGGTTAGTTCATTCAAAAGAAACAAATCCTAAACCAGTCTAGGAAGAGGAATGTGTTTTCTTCATCTGAGGCCCGATGGGACACCTCAAAGAAAATAACAATGGTGCTGGTTTTGATGAGGGGGGGCTTATCTCTGAGGTCACTTATGCTTGGACTGTGATATCAGCTGCAGCTGTGATGAAGCTGTTTTGCAAACATGAGTTCTCACTTTCTTCCCAACTCTTGGGACTCATTTCTTCCATAATTTCCAGACACACGTGATGAGACCCTCCACTGGCTTGTAGTAGAACAGTCAACACTAAATTCATAAGATACAAGTAGGAAATGGGGGTGTGGGGGTGGGGGGAACGGGTTGATTTCTTGGATGGGGAGAAGAATGGGGTTGCATTCTTGAGGGGATGATGAAAGAAGAGAAATGGGGAGGGGGTATCTATGTGGCACCCCTGCATCTGTAACTCTCTGTATCCCTTCATCTTAGCATGTGAATTCCCCAATGTCATTCTTTGATCTTGACTCTTAGTGAAAAGATGCGGACAATCAGAGAGATGGTTTGGGAAAGACCAGGAGGGCAGAGAGGTCTCTGCTTCTCACCACCCTGTGAATTATTCCAGCAGAATAGTTTTAGGGGCCACGGACCCTCACCCCTGTGGCTCCCCAGTCAGTCACTTCAGGGAAGTAGGAATTTGTGGGGGGACTTGACGACCAGCAGTGGCTGAAAAAATTGATGGTCCTGTCATTAGCTTTTGCTGGAAAGGCTTGAATGGAAAAAGGCATCTGGAAAATAAAAGATATGGCCTAGATTTAGTACTTCTGCACCTACCTGTCCTTTAGACAACCTTGCCTGCTTCCTGAACAATCGCCTGGGGACAACTGGGTGATGTTTGTAGACTTCTGAAGGACATGTGAACATAGAGAAATTAATTTCCAACTTCCCTTGAGAAAGAACCAGTGCCCAGACACCATGCTGTGTACATACGTGTGCAGAATTTACACAGTGCATGCATCCTTCATGCTCAGGCAATGCTCCCTGCTCACCAACAATCTTTTCCCCATTTCCTGGGGTACACAGAAGCATACATGTGAGCCAGAGCAACTTGAGGCAGGGAAGCAATTATGAAATAAAGCAGGTTTATTTCATCTCTAAGTGAAATAGAAGTGTTAGTGAAATCCCATGTAGGTAGATAACCAAGGGCAATCTCTAAATCTCCAAGTATGAAAATGAGAGGTCTGGCTAGGTCTTTTGTTTCTGCATGGTTCAGCCAAGATTTGTCAAGAATTCAGATAACCAAGACCAACACCCTTCTCCTCTTCCAGGGGCTTCTCGGCTCTGCTGGAGTCACTAGCTGGGTTTGGTGGCTTGTCCAAAGGTTTCTTTCCTTCCTCCTGTCAGATGGGTCAGGTTGAGCTGGCTGCTTCTTGAAAGCATTCCCAGGTAGGAGTGAATATCGCTGCCAGGTGGCTGGAATAGGAAGAATTTCTAGGGAGGAGTTCATGTTGGATCTAGTTTCCATCACTAATTAAAATCAGTAGGTAATGGGTTACTAATTTGGTGGTTCCTTTTATCATGTTATTGCCTTTTGAGAAGTTGGGGGAGAAGAAGGTTATGTTATTAGAGCTCGCGTGTGATTGGGTGCAGGGGCTGAGCCTTGATGCTCTGAGTCCCCTGACTTGGGCTCCCTTTCTGACCTAGTGAAGAAGCACCCTCCAGGGATCACTAGTTATGGAAGACCAAGCCACCCCGAACCAAGCTTTCCTTAGTTTGCTCACAGCTCATTGGGCAACACTTCCCTTTCCAAAGGAAAATTCATAATTCATTACTATCAACCCACTTGCTGGGGAGCTTTGCGGAAGCAGAACCAGGTGGGAAGAAAATGCTGACTTTTTTTTTTTTTTTCTTTTTAACACGGGCAGGAGTGGAAAGTCTCAGCCCTGGGCTCTGTGGCACAAGATTTGAGTTTGAATCTGGGCACTGCCATGCAAATATGGGAGAGACAATTGAAATTTCCAGAATTTGCTCGCTTCTTTGCACTAGTAATATCTTCTGTGGCTGACTTCAGAGGGTCACGGGGGGAAGAAGATTTTAATGAAATATCGTTTGTGAAAGGACAATAGAGCAAAGCATGCTGGGATGTGATCATCCCTTAAAGAACAAGCAGCTGGAGCAAGTTATAACTTATAAGGCTAGAGCCAATGCAAGCCCTCGTCTGAGGCAAACTTCTGAGTGCTTTTCTAAAAAGGCTGAACAGTACATTTGGAGAGTTAAAGCCTTAGCCTGGATGTCATACTTCTGCACCTACCTGCCATTTAGACAACCTTGCCTGCTTCCTGAGCGATCTTCTGGGGACTTTTGAGTGACACCTGTGGTCTTCAATATGTCCAGTGATGTCAGTCTCGCTACTGAATGCGCAGTGCAGAGCTGCAGCAGTCAGGGTCACGGAGGGAAGAGTGGCTCCCGATGGCAAGTGTGTCTCAGAAGCCCACGGCCCCAGCAGCACTGTTGTGGAAATGGAGGCAGATCCCAACAAGCTAGTGAGCAGGTCCAGCACGAGGCAAGAGAAGAACCTCAGACCAGATGCCAAGTTTCAGCTAGGAGACACATCTATAACCGGCTAAGGAAGGAGCCGGTAATGAAAATCTACCACGCCCTTAATAACACAACATTACTCATGAACACCTTGCTGTTAATTAGCAGCGGTAAATACCACAGTTACTTCATTTTGCTTACCACTCTCAGGGAGCAACACAGAGACACCAGCAGGAGGCTGGAGGGTAGTTTATCCTGCCAGTGTTTCCGAGGGCTGGCTGAGGAGGGAACGGCTGTCCCCCTGGGTCTCTCGCCCAGGGACAGAGTGTCGTGTTCTGTGCCCCCACTCTTGTGCTGGGGGGAAGGTAGATGGCCATGACTTCTCTGGGAAGTTCAAGTTGGAACCTGCTGATTTTTGAACATTCCAGCAAGTGCTTATTTGATATAGACAAGTCTCCAATCGTCCGTGAGCCTCCCTGCTTCCAGAAGGGCGTCCTGAATGATGGGTGGTTCTCAGCCTGTGTTGACAGTGGCCCTCCCCATTGCCCACTGCTTGGAAGATCTGACTCAGGGAGCATTTTCCAGCAACTCAGTTTTGCCCAGCTAGACCTGTTCCCATTGGCTGTTCAAATTGGACATGGTGTCTGACAGTCTTTTTGGCAGTTTTATCCAAAAAGACATGTGAGGAGGATATCGGACAGATGCAGATATTGAAGAGATGGAGAAAATGGGCCAGGACCCTGGCCTTTGGGGCTCATGGCCACACAGCATAAATAGATGGACGACACGTCCAGCCGCAATGTTAACCTGTGAAGGTGAAGGCGGCGGTGGTGGAGGTTGTCATGGTGACCCATGACTTCGAGGTTGTCTGGGAGAGGGGTGCTAGGAGGTGAAAGCTGGGTTTCAATGCTGAGGAGGAGTTTTCCAGGAGGTGATGACTTGGCTGTAAGGAGCGGTCTCCCAGCACACCGATGCCAGGGCACAGGGGCCGTGTGCCGCACAGTGGCCAAGGCACAGACTGCGTGGCCGCAGCGCTCTCGGGGCTGGGCTGCTTTTCTGGCTCTTGCTTCTCTGCGGCATGCTTACCAGGTTTGTTCTGCAGGCACATTTTGCACAAGGCTGGTTCATTTATGCAAATACGTGCTGCATCCTTGACATGCTCTTGTATCAAATGACAACACTACTCTGCTTTTTCATGTCTTATTTCTCCTTTCCGCTCCCTCCCAAAGACAGGTCTCAGTTTTCATTCAGTCCTCACAATCCTCACTCATCTGAGGTGCATTATCTTTGAAAGGAATGAGTTCAAAGCCTTGTTTTGTTTTTTTTTTGCCTTGTTTATTTAAAAATTTATATATATATTCATTACATCAACCTTCATTTTTGAACAATGTGTGGTTTCCCCATGGGCTTCCCGCCACCACTTCACCTGAGCACAATCACCACAGCCCAGTGTGTTCTTCCCACCCTGTTTTGATCCCCCTGTCCACCTTCCAGGGGAGGAGGAGGGAGAAGGATCAGGACAGGAATGGGAAGAGCACCCAGGACTGTGGTGATGGCACAAGGGTGACATGGTGGTGGGAAGTCCATGGGGATTACAACCAAGATGAAAAAGTAGACATTGTACAAAAAGGAAGAATGATGTAAAAAATATATATATAGTGAAAAAAGTATTATAGAGTAAAAATCGAAATCATCAGGCAACTGTAGCTCAAATCCTTCTCTTTCAAATTCCCCCACCCCTGCTTTGACCCACCGATGTCTAAGAGCAGGGCTGTGGGAAGAGAGTAAGTCTCACTTCTTTTTCCCTCCAGCCCACAAATGATTCCCCTCCATTTACTCCTCACAGGACAATTGTCCAGATCTCCCCAGTGGCTGATTCTCCCACTCGTGGGCCTCCATCACAGCCCGGGCTATTACAGTGCACCCCAGTGTGAACTGGGCCGCCTGTCTGTGGGGCCTCATCCGCATGCTTAAAATTCAGTTGCGCTGCAGGCGCACACAAAAGGGGCAACGACAGGTTTATATACAAAAGGGGAAAAGAAAAGGAACAACCCAGGGAAAGAGAGAGGGATACAACATAACTGGAATACCTTACCTTTTCTGCTGACTTAGAGCTCTGACTTGGAGGTCTGGTAACAAACTAACTGATAGCCCAGAGGCTGCGGTCTGAGAGCCTTGCTGGTGAGAGCGACCTTTGGACAAAATGGCGCCCTATTTATCCCCAAAGTCCCAGAATGCTTGCTTAGCTCCGCCCTTGGGTCCTCACAGTTCTCTCCCTGGGGCTGCTGGGAGTTGTAGTTTCCAATCACTGGAGTAGGGGGTAGAGTCCCGGAAGCTGGAGTAGGGGTGGAGTCCACAAGACTCTGCAGAGTTCCTTTAGGACGTCCTTTCCCTTAACAGAGCCTCCATCACAGCTGGGGCCTCCTGCCACCCTTGGGACCTCCCGGTGCTCTGAGTGTTTGGTGATGTCCACACCATAAACATGAGGGCAGGGGGCTCCTGTCACCAGCCCCACGGGACTCCAAAGTTTCAGGCTGTGTCTGCTTCCTTCACTCCTTCACTCATTTATTCCTTCACTTGCCCTTTGGACTCCAGACAAAATGGGGGTGCCATTCTGGACAAGAGAACCGGTCCTGTCTCTGCCAACCTACAGCAGCATCTGCCCCAGGACATGGCTCATGGCCACCAGGGAGTTTCAGATTTGGGGATCTGGGTTCCCCAGTACCCAGCCACCTTCCCAAAAGGCCACCCTGGGAAACCACACCACCCTTGACTGGAGTCAGTGTGGGTATCAAGAAGCCCAGGAGCCCTCGCACAGCCAGCCTCCAGCGAGCACCGGACGTCTGAACTGGCCTAGAGATTCCAGAGAGTCTGGGTGCTTTGGTGTTAGCGTGGGCGCTGCAGTTCGGAAAGTGACCGGCAAATCAAAGCAGCGGCGTCTTCGCCCTCGGAGAAGACGCTTGCGTCCACGGCCTCGACGCTGCAGACGCGACTGTTCAGTAACAGTGTTTGCTAAGGGGCACGCGCAGGGAGCAAACAGCCTCCGCAGACTCTCCGGCAGGCGCAGCGACGGGACGGGCACTCCACCAGGCTGGACATCTGCCGCCGGCCTCTGAGCTTCTCCCGTCTACCGCGACCTGGGGCGGGGGCTTCTGTCTGTCTCGCTCCCCGCCACGCCCCTGTGCCTAGTACAGTGCCTATTACATAGTGAGTCCTCCATAAATTTTTGTGAGATGAGTGGTTGGATGTTCATTTTGACCCAGACACAACCACCCTGCTGCCAACACCTTGTGAAAAGGAAGGCGAGGTGCTTGTTCTTTTTGAATTTAATAACAGTCTGCAGGAACTGTTGTCTTTTATATGCCTGCTTAGCTCATTGTGAGGGCCCAATAAATATTAATGGATGGACAAGAAGCTC
Source organism: Condylura cristata (assembly GCF_000260355.1). Lineage (NCBI taxonomy): Eukaryota > Metazoa > Chordata > Mammalia > Eulipotyphla > Talpidae > Condylura > Condylura cristata. The sequence goes on along the minus strand of NW_004567139.1, from coordinate 6,267,167 downwards.
TGGGTGTTGGCTCCAGCTGGACCCAGGTTGTGTTTTTTGAGGAAGTTTATAAGAGCAGGGAAAGCCGGGTGTTGTGCTAAGTGAGTCTGGAGACTCTCGGACCCCCTCCTCCTCTTGGGTCCCCAAAGTCTGGGAGAAGTGGGTGGGTCCAGAAGGGAAGCGCCTAATTACACTCGTGGGTTATATAATTACACTTTCAGGTTCTCACTGGTGGTGGGTTTTAAAGGAGCTTTGAGTAATTCTCATTTTGAAACTTTTTGTTTTCCTTGCCCTTTATTCATCATCCTTGATCTTTACCCAGAACCTTCCGCAGGGATTTATCTGCAGGTCAGTCGATGTTCCTAAGCTCCCCACTGAGCCTCTCTCCCTGGTCCCCAGGGATTTTGTCCACACACACGATGAAAAAAGGGATCTGGGGAGACTCGCTTTCCAAACACCCTCAATCCAAGGGCATGCACCTTCACCACTCCAGGACCATGGCGGTGGGACCTCACCATGTGCGAAAATAGTTCTCACAGTCTTGTCCCCAGACCAGAGCTCAGCAACACCTGGGAACATGCTAGAAAGGCAAATTCTTAGGCCCCTCCCCAGAACTCCCAGAAACTCTAGGGTGGGGCCCAGCAATCTGTGTTTTAACAAGCCCTCCAGGGGATCCTGATGTTTGGTGGCATTTAGAAATCACTGTTCCTGATTCCCAGTCTAGAAGGTCGCTTCCCAGGCCTGGGGGACCGTGTCTAGCAATCAGCTGCCTGACCTCCACCCCAACCTATGAAGTGAACCCTGTGTGTGGTTCAAGCATCAAATCATTGTTTCGTTCTTTTAAACTCTGCCCAGATGGTAATGAGACCAGAGCGCTGGAGCAGCATCCTCAGCATGGGACGGTCCAGAGGTCCAGGCGGTTCCCACAAGCCCTGCAGAGGAGATGGTGCTGTGAGCAAGGTGTGAGCCAAACAGTTCCTGCCTGAGCAATGGGCAGATCCTGCAAGCTGGCGGTGCTTTGCCCTGGCCTGATGGCAGCCAGCCAGGCTGCCTGAGAACAGAGCGTGATGCAGGAATCTGGGGGCAGCCGGGGGCACCGTGCCATGGTCTCAAGAGCCACTGAAATGGTTCTCGTGATATCTCAATTTGGGGAGAGAAGCCTGTTGAAGTTGTGGCTCTGTGGGCACAGAGCGGCGGTGCAGAGACTGGCTTTGCGGGAGGAAGCGTCAGAGCTCAGCCCGGTTTCCCTGAGCTCAGATTTGGTGTCCTTCCTGACTGCCAAATCGGTCAGACCAGAGGTTCAGAGTCTGGGGATTGCAGACTGGCCTAAAAGCTGATAAAGACTTAAAAGCCCAGCTCATGAAAGAAATAGAAGACGTGAACTTTCTTTCGCCAGTTCCTGGGGGGCTGGATACCCACCAACATTGAAGAGCCAGGCTAGGGGGTGGTTGGAACACTTTTCTGCAGACACAGATAGAAAATCTCTTCAGTTTTGCGGACCATGTGTTCTCTGTTGTAACTGTTCAGTTTGGCCTCTGGGGTAGGAAGCCACCCTAAGTAATCATGACGGTCTCTGTAGCTATGTTTCAATAAAACTTTATTTGTAAAGCCAGGTTTTCATTTCTAACACCATTTGGCCTCTCCATCGGCGGAAGCTAACCTCTGTCTGCAGCAGGAGATCTTGACCCTGACGGCCCAACAGAATCACTTGGAGAGATTTCTGGTTTTGCTTACAAAATATCGATGCTGGATCCTACACCCCCAAACCTGGATTCTTGTTTTTGGTTGAGTGCAAGCTTTACTTTTTGTTGTTGTTGCAAAAACCCCACGTGACTCCCGTCTGCAGCCAGGATGGAGAATCTTTGTTTTACGTATTCATTTGCTAAGTCACTGCTCACCTACCATGGGCTTCTGGCTTTGACGCATGAGGCAGATCTTGCGTCCGGTCCTTTAGCAACACCTCGTGCTTTGCCACTCAGGACATGGGATGGTGCTCCACAAATGTCTTGTGGCGCCCATCTTCTGCTGCGTGGCTGCCTGCACCCCCCGCTCAATCTCGCATGCCTCCTTACTGCCTCAGAACATATCAAACAGCATCCTGGGCCAAACTCACGGCCGTCGCAGTCTTCTGTGGACAGAGCTCTCATCGCAGTAAACCACCATCACTAGCCATAACCAACGCAATGCTTAGTAGCTTGAAACAGCAACAGGTGTTTATTTTGTACATGAATCTGCTGTGGCAGGAATGGCTCCTCCCTGGGGATGACTCCCTCCCAGCAGTCAGCTGGGAGGACTTTCTGGGAAATCCCTCCCTTCTTGTTATAGTTCCCCTCAAGCCAACCCCGGTTGTCCCTTCTGGTGTTAACTTAACCCTCGCTTGGTGCTATACACATAGGTGATTTTTAAGACCAAAACACCAGTCATGAAATCCTAGATTTTTGTTGTTTTCAGTGTAAAACCAGCATGGATAGGAAACATTGAGAATTCAGCCCAACAGCATTTATGGAATGTGGTTATGTCCCAGCCATGGGGTGAGCCTGAGACACACATATGGAGCCTGATACTGAGGAATTTGGTCTAGTGGAAGAATGATTTTAATAAAATGTAGTGATTCCAATATAAAGCAATAATGGGGGTGGTGATATCTGCTTGGGGTTTTATAGGATGTATAGGAGTGAAATTAAAGAAGGGTGGGGGAAGTGTGGGAGTGAGGATAATAAACATTCCAGCAAGGAAACAATTTGCATAGACCCAAAACAAATGCAATGAGTTGGGGGAATAGCAAGTAAGTCCTCAGGGAATGTCAAATCAAGGTAGAAAGAAATGGGTTGGCCCTCCCTGGTGGTGCAACAAGTTAGGACGCAGCCCTGCAAGCTAACCACAGCCTCTTCAGTGCAACTTTGATCCCTGGCCCCGGAGGTGACCCACATGGTGCAGCAGACCTCTCCTGTCTCCCCGCTGCTCCCCTCAGCAGTGTACTTTGTCAATCTGCTCCCCACTCTGTCTCTGGTGAATCCTCTCACCGCCCCTGCACTGCTGACCTGTACCCCAGTTCTGCATGCATAAGTAAATAAATCTTTTTTAAAAAAATAAATCTTTTTTAAAGAGCAAGTATTGGGTTATGGAAGGGAGGAAAAGGGAGGGCTGTTAGCAAAGGGTCCCTGCACATCCTGTGACGATTCTTAGGGTTATTGGATGGCTTTGCACAGAAGATTGATCTGTTCAAAGTTATTTTTTTAAGTACCATATTCTGGCTGCAGCATGAGTGGAGAGCAGGGAGAAGCCAAGATTATTAGAGCCCAGCAAAGTTGAGACCTGAACTGAGGAGGACCTGAAATAAGGGCAACCGGGATGGAGAGAAACAGGTGATTCCACGCACCTGCCGGAGGGGAGATCAGCTGGGCCTGATGGATGCGATTGGATGTTAAGCTGAGTCTTGATTCCTGACCCCAGAAATGGTGGGGTAATAAATGTTTTCTGCCTCGAACGGTGGGGTTTGTGTCTTTTGTCCCCCCGCAGTAAGTAGCTCACCCATGTGTGTGCAGCTTAAAGACGGGAGGTCCCCCCAAACGTCTTCTTAACTATGGCTCTGAGTCCTGGATCCCAATGGCTTCTGTTCCCCCAGTACTTGAATGGGGTGCAGGACCCCCACAAGATGTTTACGCTACTCTCCCTCCCCCTACCCGCCCCCACCTGGAGCAGTTCTAACCTAGTTCCCACGTGGGACCCTGAGTTCTAGAGGGGCCTGTCCTGGATTCTGGAACCAGGTGCTTCTCCGGAGCGGAGCGGGCCTGGCTTTCGGAGCCCGGGCCTGTTCCTAGGCCAAAGCGCGGCTTTCCTTCCAACTTCGGCCAGAAGGACGTTATCAAATTCCAGCTTGAAGCAGACTCATCGCATCTGGGGCGGAACGCACTCCCCGGAGCCCTCTGCTGTGCCCGCTGGTGGGCAGTCCATCCGTGTTAATAAATGTCTCACCTCCCAGACAGCTTCAGTAAGGTGAGCCGCCAGGGAGGTCATGCTTGTCAGTTCAGTTTTACTGAGACTTGGAGGGCTGGCTGAGGAGGCGCTGGGATTTGGCTGTCCTGAAGGACAGACAGACTGGCAGCTTCTTCCTCGAGACCC
>NW_004567139.1:6223876-6261806 GCF_000260355.1 Condylura cristata | reverse complement strand
GGGGAAGCCAGAATGTCCTGGTTTGACTCGCGCTCCGCCTGGCCTTCATCTCCCCTCCCCAATCCAGGCTCCGAATTTCCACACGCTTCCTTACCTGCCCTGCAAGAAGACCCCCCTCCCACCCCAGCCCCGGGCCCCTTCTCCCCGCTTTTCACTGTGTCAGCCCGTGAGTGATGGTCCTGCTCCTTCAAAGAGGACGCAAGATTGATGACGGAGAACCAGGGAAGCGTCCCCGCTCCCGGCTCCCGGCAACATGCCGGCGGCAGCGCTGATCCAGCGGTCACGTCTCGGCTGGCAGAGGCTGCAGACTCCGCCCATCTCGGTCTCGGTTCCTCCCTGGAGCCCACGCAGACATCTCCAAGGTGGGAGCCCCCTGGGTCTGTGGGCAGCAGAGACTACTTTTCCAGATGAGGAGACATGGAGACAAATGCGCAGGGGTGTCTGGTCTTCGGATCGGCCCTGCATTCTGAGAGTGTTTGGTGGGGTGTTTGCTTTTGATTGTCCATGGAAGACATACGCAGGACACACGCCCTCCCTAAACCTACTTTCTGGTGATTATCTCCACCAAAGGCAGTGCTGGCCTCACACAAGCGGGCAGTTTGAGTCCCAGCAAATAACCAGTCACCACACTGCCGAGATGCGCAGACACAAAAACCTTCATTCTTGTCGCTACCTCTGAGAGCACCCCTACCGGCAGGGCTGTCTACCCCTGCATCTCTTTGGTCTTTGTTCTAAGGATGAGTCTGATAGCTCTTGCGGGGTACACTCCACGCGGTCCAGAACTGGGCACCCTTTCCGTGTACACCTTTCATCCCCAGGGGCCCCACATGCTTAGAAGGTCTGTCTGGTCATGGCTGACTTTCAACCATCATCCTCAAATCCAGTGGGCTGCAATGCGGGATGATTTGCTCCCCAGGGATTCTGGACAGACACTGGTGGTACAGCTGGATAGGGGGGTGCTCTTGGCACCTTGCGTGTAAAAGCCAAGTTTGTCCAACATCCCGTGGACACACGAGCAGCCCCAGGTAGCGAGAATGATGCTACGGAGGAGTCTACCAGTAAATAAATATAGATAAAGGGTTGGTGTCTCAGATACAAATACAAGCCCCCTTAGGGATAGGCAGGCTGTTCTCTACACCCCTCCCCCACTGCTTGTCACACTACCCCTCCAGCTTTCAGTGCCTGCCTCTGATTTACCCCCTTGGGGCTGCCCCTAAGGTTAATTTTAACCATCTCTCATGTCTGTAACAATGCACTGTCAGAGTGCGGGCCCAGCCTCTTCTCCAGCTCTCCGTCCCCCGCCAGCCCTCCCTGACTCGAGTCCTGGGTCCCGGCAGGGGGCTGTGCAGGAGGACTGGACTCCTTTCCAAGAAGGAAGTGGGTTCTTTCTGCCCAGATGAAGGCTGAGAGCAAGATGCCCCTTGCTTGTAACTGGTGGGAAAGTTGAGAGCTCGCAAGAGGCAGTGAATGTTGCTGCGGAACCCAACTGTCCCCACCGGTCCCCTTCCTTGCCTCAGTGTCCAGGCAGGAGTCCTCCCAAGGTCAGAATGTACTCCCAGATTCTAACAGGAGGATGAGTGAACAAAATGTCTCCCAGCAGAGAAGAAACCCCACCTCCCCCCAGCTAAGGCCGTCAGTTTTTGGAGGTTCGGGTTTGTGGAGAAACACAAGAAGTTCATCCCTACTTTTCTCTTATGTTTCTGTTCGGGGGGATGACAAAGAGCATCGTGCCATCCTAGTAAGGATGGAGATACTGAAAACGAAAGTGACCCCGTGAATGCACCCCCGTCCCAGGTTAAGATCCAAGAAGTTGCCAAAAAAGTTAAAGAGAGAGAGAGAGAGAGAGAGAGAGAGAGAGAGAGAGAGAGAGAGAGACAACAAATCCCCAAACCCAAAAGAAAAACAAATCAGATAAAAACCCAAGGTCCAAAACAGTTGGGGTGGGAGGAGGTAAAATCTGGCTGATGACGCTGAACTTTATTTGTGAGCTGAAAGTATAAAGAAAAAACTCCACTCTCCGTAGTCACTTGGTTTCCCACAGCCTCTTCCTTCCTCACCTGTCACCAGAGAAGCAAAATACTTTCTTTCCCCCGAGAGTCTGGGACTTTCCCTCCACCACGCGACAGTGGCCGGTGGTGGCCAGCGAGCGGGGTCTGGGCGGAGCAGCTCATCTCCTCCCGCGCTGACCCTTTCCTGCTTGGCCCTCACTGGGCTCCTCCGCCCCATTCGCCCTGGCCAGAAGATTTATAGAGCAGAGTGGCTGGAGAACAAATGAGCAGACACCAGGCCGATGTGCCGTGCATACCAACGACAAGACACCGCTTCTGTACAAGGGGCAAAGCCAGGTCAGCCCGGTTGAACCATAAACTTTATTTATGGGCTTATAACTTTTCAGCTGCAGCAGCTCCACCCAGCCTGGGATGGCGTTATGTCTCTTTCCATAGATTCATTCATATTTCCTTAGATGAATTGGGGTGGGGGTGGGGGGGGAGAACGAGCTGGTAGCTCATCTTCAGAGGAGTTGCCCGAGAAGTCTCAGCCAAAGGGAAAATGGGTCAAAGGAGGGGAAAGCAGCAGCAGCAATAACAACAATAATAACCGTCCTTCCTGCCCAGCCTTTCCAGGTAGGAATCTACCTGCTGCTTCTGAGTTTCCCACAAATGCTTAGAATGACTAATCTTGACTCTGGATCATAGGCTGAAGTGCCTGCCCTGGGATGGGGCTCTGGACCTTCTAGGCGGCCCCTCTCTGATGCACCTGCAGGGTGCATTGAGCTCAGAGTTCACCTTCCCGCCTCTGTCCCTGCCCTGCCCCTCCTGCATCTGATTCTCTGTGATGACCACGCTGGCACATGCGATGGATGGAGCCTGGGTCAGAGACGACCCCCCCGCCCCTCCCAATGGATCCACTGGGATTAGCCTCAATGGCATGGACTTAGCTGGAGGACAGAGAGGTGCAGGTGATGCCAATCTCTCAATAAAGACGCGCTAGTCCTTGTGACATGCCAGGTGCTGTGTGCGGGCTCAGGAACACTGCAGTGACCAGTCGCTAGAAGCCCCTGCCCTTCCACTGCTGAGAACACGTCCCCAGGCTTTGCTGGCCCAGCTCTGGTATTTGTAAAGCCCCCTTGGACCACAGTTGAGCAAGCCTGGGATGGGGGCTTGGATGTCAGCCTCAGTCACCAGGCCTTGGGTCATCTACCAGGGGCACAGAATGTTGTCTCCACCTTGTCTTCCTGCAGCTCCACCTGCCTTCAAAAACAACTGGAGGTGGTGTCGGTGGACCCGTCACCACTTAGTACTGAAGGGAAGTGACCCAAGACTTCCCATCTACTCCTTTGGGAGACCACCCCATTTCCGTCTCCCTCTTCCTTGCTCACCCTTTGGGGATGGTAGATCTCTCTTGGAGACACCAGAGGTCCCAGAGGTGTGGGAGGATATTTGGGTACATCTGGGTTAACAGTGGGTTGGGGGCAGAGCTCTTGAATTTGAGCAGATTCACAAGCTTGGTGCCCCAGGCTGCTGGGGGATGGCATCTTCTGGGCTGTAGGCTGCCCGCACAGAGGGGACCAGCAAGAAGCAGAGTGAGCAGAGGCTCCACCACCCAGAGGCGGCCTGGCCAGCTCTGACCCCTGCTGTGGGAACCACCTCACCTTTCAGAAATCCAAGGACCTGGCGGGGGAGGAGTGGGGAGCGCCATCTAGTTTTGAATCTATGGGACATGAAAGGAGTTGCTTGTCATTACATTTGCAGAGTCCTGGGAAATGCAGATAAGGCTTCCCATCTATTCTTTTGGGAGGACCATCCCATTTCTGTGTCCCTCTTCCTTGCTCACCCTGTGAGGATGACCTCTCTTTGGCTGGAGACGCCAGAGGACCCCAGGGCTGTGGGAGGATGTTGGGTGGCTAGTGAGAAAAGACTGGCTCTGGAGCGTAGTGATGGGGACTACAGGCTGGGGCAGGCCTTGGTTCGCTTACTGTGCGTCCCTGGCCCAGCCCCTGCCCTCTCTGAGCCTCAACACCAACCTTTGACATGGACACAATGACAATTCCTGCTTGGCTTACCTTACAAGGAAGGTAACGCAGGAGGTCTATATCAACTGGAAAGTGTCTTAAAAATATTCATTTTTTGTACGTGACCACAAGGATAGTAGAAATCAGATTCTGGCGAGGAATTTTTGTGTCAATGACTGAGTCAACAAGGAAGACTTTGAAGGCGGCACAGTGGTTTCGCCACAGTCATTTAAGTGCACATACTCCCAAATACATCTGTGTTGTAATCATCACACATGTATTTTATGGCTTCATCAACTCTCCTGGTGGGGATGAGGTCTGGGCCAGCTGGACCCCCAGCCTGTGGGCAGGGAACTGCTCTCACCTTTGCAGATGTCCTTGTGGTGTCCACTGGGAGGCCTGGGCTCTCCGCTGGAAGCCGCTCTCCTGCTGCACCAACCAACAGACTAGAGTGGACATGGGCTTCCACAGACATGGAAACGTGTTTGCTAGTTTCTTTACATGCATGACCTGCCTGCCTGAGCCCTGGCATTGGCATTGCTCCATGGCGGCTGGAGTGCCCCAGTGGGTGGTGCATGCTGCATGTGACTGAGGGGTGCCATGTGGTAGAGGTTCTGCTACCCAGCACAGTGAGCACAGGTTCTGCTATCGCTGAATGGGGAGATGGTAAGAGGATCACTTTGCTGTCTGTTACTTGATTTGTTGACCGATGAATTGGAAACCTACTGGAAAGAGTCTCTGCAAAGACCTCAGTAGAGTGCCTGGAACATACCGGTGCTTCGTACAGCAGAGGATGGAAAAATAGATCAACAGAGCAGAAGGGAAGCCCCAGAATAATATTCTCAGAATAGAGTTCGCTGACCTCTGGCCAAGGGGCTCGTGCAACTCAGTGGTCATAGTCTTGTCAAATAGTGTGGAATGATTAGATGTCCAGTTGTTTAAAAAAGGAGAAAACTATAAAGAGGAAGAAGGGGAGGGAGATCTTATACCTTACACAGAAGTTGACTCTTGAAGGAAACATAAGAAAAACTCTACATGATCTCGGGCTTGCTGGCACATTCTTAGATATGACATCCATAGCCTCATCCATGAAAGAAGAGTGTGCTAAGGCAGACTTTGTTGAAATTGAAGACTTTAGCTATGCAAAATATGCTGTTGAGAGAATAAAAGGACAAGAGACTGATTGAGAGAAAACACCTAGGACATACACAGTGATCAAGGACTTACAACAGAAAGCATACCAAGGTGGCCTAAGTGTTAAGGCTCAGTGCTATGATTGCAATGGCCTGATTTCGATCCCCAGTCAGGGAGGTGACCCACATCTGGCACAGCAGAACCCCCGCACCTCCAGCCTATACCCAGTCTTCAATGTAAAAAATGAATAAATCTTTTTTTTTTAAAAAAGCATACAAAGAACTCTTAAAACAGCATTCAGCAAACAAATAACCAACTTAAGAAATGAATAAAAGGTATGAACAGAATTTCACCAAAAAGAAAAAAAAAAGAGCAAGAGAAAGGTAGATGGTAACAAAGCCATCCCAGACACTATCAGTTGTCAGCAGGGAGAACAAAATTCCAGTACATACCTATTAAAATGACTAAACCCCCCAAAACCGACAATATCATTTCTGGGCAAGGATACGGAACAATGAGGACTCTCATTCATTGCTGGTGGGAACGCAAAATGATCCAGCCGCTTTGGAGAGAGAATTGAATAGGTGCAGGATTTGTGAGACCAACACTATTGTTCTATGATACTGTAATGATATAAGTACAAGACATGAAGTTTTACAGAAGTCATAGGCCTTTATAGCACAAAGCGTAAGCTTGAAAATATACCAATTAAAAAAATATTTAAGAGTTTGGGGGAATCCAGGATGACAGAAAACACAATTTGACAAAAGAATCTAGGGGAATACACAAAGGAGCACCCATGAATGGAGTTGAGGAACAAAGCCCTGACCTAATTAACTTTGGAAATGCATGGAGTTTGCAAGATTAAAGGCGTATTAGTTAACAATTCTGAAGCCATTCTACATGGCAGTGGGATTGGGAAATTCAATCAATGGAGAGTGTTGGGAACCAGGTAGGAGGTTACAGACCAACAAGGAGAGGCCTTGCCTGACTCATGTGCTGGTGGGTTGGCATCAGCGGCCTCACGGAGGCTTGTTAACTTCACATAGACAAATTCATGAGTATTAGTTCTATATGTGGGACTATAGACAACAAGCTTCTTCCTACAGATACGCGCAGAGGACATAGGTCACACGCTCCTGTCTCTTTGCTCCATCTGCTGAGAGGATCTAGAAGGCATGGTGCCCCAGTAAATACCAAGACACTCTCCAGGAAAAAAGGAACATGTGGAGAATGATTGCCTTGAGTGGGAAACACAAAATGGAGTGTCCTGTAGTTCTGGAAGGTAAGATGCATCTCCAAAAGACCCAAATAACAACAACAAAAGGTAGAACGCAGCCTCCATCATGCTGAGAGTGTGGAAAAGGGAAACAGGAACCAACGGAAAGCTGCTTGACCAAGAACATAATGTTGTCTATAGTCCCACATATAGAACTAATACTCATGAATTTGTCATGATCTAAGTGATTCAAGACATAGATGGAGGAGAACAGACACATCTCCTGGGAAGAATTCAAAATAATTTAATGTAGCTTCACCCGTGTGGGCTGGGGAGGGGAGAGAACTTGACGATGGAGAGGCCAGGGACCCCCCTAACCCCCCCAGCCAGCTGATCCAGCGTCTCTTGACCACAGAGATAAGTCTTGCTGACAGCATGTCCCCTTGATGAGAGTGGCACTTTCCCTGTGTGGTCTTCCCCTCAAACACACGATCTCAGTCTAATCATGACATAAAAGGACAAAGCCCAAGTCAGGGATAGGCGATACAATGGCAGACCAAGGTCCCTCGAGATGGCGAAGGTCACCAAAAGCAGGGAGATGGCTGCAGTCAAGAGGGGTGAAGACGTGAAGACTCTGGGACGAGGCTGGGGGGGGGGGTTCGTGGGGGCAGGCCCAGGGCAGAGGAAAAGCCCTGGAGGGGGAGCTGAGGGAATCGGGGTGAAGGGGGTTCGCAGTCAGTAATAATTTGCCATATTTGCGTGTGGATTGGGGCAGAGAGCTATAGGAACAGGCAGGGGAGAGCGTGGGACATACGGGATACCTCTGAGCTCTACTTGCAACGATTCTGCAAATCAAGACTTGTTCTAAGAGTTAAGTTTATTCCAAACTGCAGGGAGCTGGCTGGATATGCCCACCAGTCACGGTTTGCTGACTCCTGCCCTAGCTAACTGCTTTCGAACTTGATTACCCACTACAGTCACCGAGGACCTTTTAAAGAACTTCATTTTTTAAATCAGGCAAATTGCAAGTTTCAGAAATCAAGATGCTGTAAAAAGTGTCTCACACCTGACACCCCCCGTTTCTGTTATCTACATGACTACATCTCCCCGGTTCTATCAATTCTTGTGAGACCTGCCAGGGTGGTTCATGCAAACACAAGCACTAAGAAAGTTGTTTTGTTTTTTTCTTTTTTGTCTTACTTAAGCAATCATCCCCTGTAAATACTACTGTGTCTGCAGCCTTTTTTATTTTTGTTTTCTGGATAGCCTAGCAATGTTTCCACGGCAATGCAGAGGTCTTTCTGGTTCTTTTCTCACAGATGCACAGCATTCTATAGCGATAGCTTAGTTGATCAGCTTTTTTCAGATAAACATTTGGTGGGTCTCCAATCTAGTGAATAACCCTAGATATTGCAGCTGCAAGCTTGTGGAGGTAGAACTTTGACAATAACGGCATCCAATTCCAGGCCAATTACATCAGGAGATCTGGGGGCAGGCCCTGGACATCATCTTTTTAAAATTCCCCTTGGTGATACTGACACGTAGCCAAGAATGAGCCTCACAGTTCATTCTGGAGAGTCAGAGGGGGTGTGGGCAGGCTCCGAAGCAGGACAGTGGCTCACAACCCAGGGACACATCAAAATCCCTAAAGAGATTTTTTTTTTTTTAAAGATGCATGTATTTATGCATACAAGAACTAGGGTACAGGCCAGAAGTGCAGCATTCACCAGAGACAGAGTGGGGAGCAGGACAGGCAGACTGACTGAAATCCACTGCTGAGGGGAGCAGTGGGGAGATGGGAGACATCTGCTGCACCCTGGGGGTCACTCCCTGGGCGGGGATCGAGCTCGTGCCACAGTGGCTGTGGATAACTTCATAGTGCTGAGACGCAACCCCTGGGCCGCCAGGGAGGCCCATAAAAGAGCCTTTGAAAAATCCCCCTGTATGAGGCTCACCTGAGAAACGCTGACTCATAATCAGCAGAATGCACACCTAATTTTTTTAACAACAGTTTATTTTTACATCATTTGTGCCCTTTTCTATCTCAGCTGCAATCTCCGTGGACTTCCCATCACCAATTCACCTGCCACAACTAATTTTCTAGAAACTTCTCTGGGTGTGCAATGCCCAGTCAACTTTAAAAACCACCCATGGAGGGGGAGTGGGCCCCCTTAGAGAAAAGGATGGTTTGCAAAGGGAGACTCCGTCCCCTTTTCTCCACGGGGCCCTTGCAGTCCACTTTCTGTCTGTCTGCTCCCCTTCTCCCTGCTCCGGGTGTGATCTGGATGGAGACAGCGTCCGGCGGGGTCACGGTGAGGGCCCAGGGCCCGGTGGGTGGTGCTGGTCTCAGCCCACGGGTCGCAGGGACATGAAGGGGGTGCCTGCGGCTGGGCACGCATCACTGCCCATCCGTGAGCTCCCAGATTAATATTTTGCCAGTCCCTGATGAACTTTCATTTCCTTCCGGCAGACTCTCTTTCCCATCATCAGAGCTATGGGGTGATGAGGACATTGGAGTACAAGCAGAAACTCCAAGGCGTGGGCTTGAAATCTGAGACAGGACATACCTCGGGAGTTGCTTGCTCATGCAGTCAACGGGGTAGGGCAGGGTAGCAGCATCTGGAAAAAGAAACACACGCAACACCCCTTATCGTTGAAGCGGGCCGAGCGTTTACTCACAGAACTCCTGTCCCAAAGGCCTGACAGTGTATCACCTTCATCTGACAGTGGGACACTGAGGCCCAGGCAGGGTAAAACGTTTGCTCAAAGTCATGGCCAGATGGGTTCAAAGCAAGCAGACCTCAGAACTCCATCTACACCTCTGTCTTCTTCCTCTACAGGAGCTGAGACTTTTCTGTAGGCTGCCCCAAGTCTGCAGTCTGAGCTCGAGGGTCACCATCCACGATGGAATCCAAAACTTTGGCCATCTCCACCTTGGGGAAAAGACAGAGCACTTATTCCGGGGTCAACCTTCTGCACCGGAGCCAAGGGCTACTTTGCACCTTCAAGAAAGCCGAGGCGCTTACTCATGGCATGGGACCCAGATCTGTTTACGAAGTTCCTCCTGGCACGAACAGATGCCACCTGCTACATTGTCACAGTGATTGCTGTCATTACTGTCGTTACCAGGTGCCTGGAAGAGCTACCCTAATTGCTTCATTTAATTCTCGCTTGGCCCAGTTAGATAAGCAAACTGGGGCTGCCGGAATTCAAGCACTTTGTCTCTACAAAGTGGCACAGTCAGATTCACATTCAAGTCCCATTGGACACCCGCGCCTGTGCCCAGCCCTTCCAGTATTTTCCTGGGAAATTCTTTTTTTCACCCCCTGGTGCATCTTTTGACTCCCTTTTCACTTACCCCTAAACACATTCAAGACTTTTAAGTCTCTTTCTCTTTCTTCTCTCTCCCACCCAAACCAGAAAAAAAAGAGGCTACAGTGGACAGACTGATAGGCAGAGTTAACCCATCTCGTCCCCAACCTGGGCCAGGAGAAGTCCAGACATTGGAATCAGGGGCAAAGAGTTGGAGTGAGAACCCAAGGGTTAATACTGTGTAGTGGGAAAGTTATCTGCTTTGTTGTAAAACACAGCTTCCCAGCACCACAGAAGGAGCTATTAGCATGCAAATGTACTCTGCCTCATGCTTTTTAATGTTTTACTTCTCTTAATTGCTGAAACCTGTTGTAATTTCTGAGCACGGCTGGCTTCAGGGAAGCTGTTTCCTCTCTAAACCCCGTCCTTGTACCTGGAGCGATTATGAATCTATGTTTATTAACCATTTGGGCGAGACATTTTCTCTGCTTTCAAAGGGAACAGGGGAAAAAAGACAGTTTGAAGTTGGAAACCTCAAAAAACTCCCCACTTTGTCCCTGTGTTTAGTTTCCTCCAACTTCTTTGGCGTGGAGTTTGGTATTTCTAATAAGAGATCAAAAATCACATATGCTATTTAAAGAAGATAAGAGGGAGTTACTATGGGTTTTTAGATATCAGATCCCTGGGTATGAATTTGCACGAGGGCCTCTGAATACTGGCTGGGTTGACCCGCCCCCTCTCCCGTTCCAGAGATAGCGTACATGAGCACGTTATTACTTCTCCAACTCGGGAACTACTGTCTATGAAGCAGACTGGCCAGAGAACCGCCATGCTGGTAAGACAAAGGTTAGAGCCAAGGGATAACCGTCTCTGTCCCCACCAACATCCATCCAGACGCCCATTTTGTTCATGAGTCCACACTGAACCGCACGGCCCGCTGTCTACGCTGTCACTACTGGCCTAACCGCTCCCCTTTCTGGAATTGTTGGACCACTGGAACTCGTGGAGACCAACAGCCAGAACTGGCGCTCCTTCCTGTAGAAGCCAGAAGCCTCATAGTGGGCCACCGGGCTCCCCAGGCTCTGGGAGCTCTGTCTTCAGGGGTCCGGACTGGTGAGAGTACAGAGTAGCTGGCAGTGACGTAGCTCTGCGTGAGAACAGGCAGCCTCCACCCTGCCTCTCTCGCAGAAAGCCCGGGCAAATAGAAACTTGGTCCCCGGTGACACAATGGGCTAGGACGCAGCGCTGCAAGCTGGCTGCAGCCACTTCAGTGCGAGTTCGATCCCCGGTCCCAGAAGTGACCCACAGGGCGCGACAGACGTCTCCTGACCCGCCCGCTGCTCCCCTCAGCAGCGTACTTCATCAGTCAGTCTGTACTGCTCCCCACTCTGTCTCTGGGGAATTCTCTCACCCCCCCCACCCTGCACCTCTGGCCTGTACCCCAATTCTTGTGTGCATAAATAAATACATCTTAAAAAAAAAAAAAAGAAATTTGGTCCCCGTGGTTGGTACTTACATGGTCTCAACACGTACGAAGTGAAAAGCATGATCGGTATCTTCTATCTAGCAGCTATTTATCCACCATTTTACTTTACTTTGAATTGAAGTCAGAATGTCTGGGAATGGGTGCAGTGAAGAATGATGGCGACCACGCCGCCCCTCCTTGGCAGGTGAATGAGCCAGGCTAGACCCGCAGCTGGGCAGCGGTGAGGCCGGCCTGCCTGGTGCATGGCAGTCTCCCCATCACCCTCCTCTGTGTCCACTGAGTCCCTCCTGCAGTGCGTCTCCCCAGGGCTGCACACTCACCCCTGGGTGTTACCACAGAGAGAACCCCAACACAGAAGGGGCACCCAGCAGCTCTGGAGATGTCCAGGCACCCGTTTTCAGGGTTGAGCGACTGCAGTGTCTGAAGGAATGGAAGTCAGGGAAGGAGACAGTGCGAGCCAGCGAGTTCTAGCTGTGAAGGGAATGAAAAAGAATCTCGCTGCCAGCCGAGCTGTGCCGGGCACAGTGACATCAGCCTCCTTTTTTTTTTTTTAATCTGGTCTTTTAACATGTCTCCTGGGTGGCAGGTGGGCACAGGGTGGGGTGGCGATGGGGGGCAGTGGTCTCCTCCTTGAGCCCCTCCTTTGTGTTGGGTCCTTTAGAATGGGCGAGGGAGGGTCAGTCTACTTCCAGTTTGCAGTAAACAGAACCAGGCTGGGTCTCAGCAGCGCCGCAGACTGGAACAGAGGAGCAGAACCGGGTGCCCATCCTGTCTCCCTGATTCCAAGACGCGCCCTCCTCTCACCTCCCAACTCTTCCAGTTACCCCATCAGGGCCTGGAAAAGAACTGGAGCGGGGAGGGCCCCTAGAACGTGGCCTTAGCCACAACTGGCTCGCTCGGTCCCCAACCACCCACCAGCTCTTCCCCTCCCTAATGATTTCAACTTGTTCCCTTCAGAGAAAACATGACTTTTCCCATTGATGGGACTCTGAGGCCAACAATACCCCCAAAGCAGCCCCCTCCCCCCTCTCCCTGACCAGGCCTCCAGGCTGGCTGTTCCCTAGATTCCCCCCACCCCACCTGCACTGACTCCCTTTGGGGGAACTTTCTGCATAAGAATGGCTGGTCCCTGCCAGGAGCTGCCCTTTGCTATTAGCACCTAATGAAAATGTAACCGTCTTTAACCTCCCACCGTCCTAGATTAGCAGGAGCGAGGAGAGTGGGTCTGAAGCCTTTGTATGCTAAGCACCCCGCTCTCCAGTGGGATGGTCTGCCCTTCTCCCTGAGAGGACGCAGAGCCTGTATGGCTAACTCGGACTTCTCAGCTGTCCGGGGCACAATGGGGAAAGTATCTTTTGTGGCATTAACGGCTTTGGGGAGGGGAGCGGGAGGGTGTGGGCTGGTGGGAGGGGGTGCAGTTGAAGAGGAGGAGAACAATGTGTGAGAAGCCTAGACTGTGGGTTTCCCACACGGACCAATATGTCGCCCCCACCCCCCTCTGGGGGAGACAGATCTGCTGCAGGACCAGCCCACAGCTGATCCCGCCTTGATTGGCTTTTTTTTTTTTTTCATTGTGCTCTCAAGGGACGAAAATCCTTTTGTGGCGTGAAAGGAGAGGCGTTCCTGTGGTGGCCTCCCTCGAACTGATTGGCTATGTCACAAGATGGCCAAATCCACCCGGATTAATGTGCGGGCGACCCGAGGACTTCGGAGTCAGCCCCTTCGGACAAGCATGTCTGCTGCTCTGGGAGCAGGCGAGGGACCCAGAGGGCAGCCCCCCCCCCCTTCATATTTATTATTCCCCTACCCCCAGCCCCGCGGGGATGTTTATTCATGGGCCACATCTGCTGGCTGGCAGGCGACACTCTCTTGTTAGAAGCCCGAGTCCCCAAGGGGCCAGGCATACATTCCAATGGAAGGGCCTTGTGCTGGGACGGCCCCTGAATCCTGTGGCCCACCTGAGCCAGGCTCCCCCAGCTCTGACCTGCCCAGCCCCTCACCTGGAGAAGGTACTTTCTCTTAGCTCTCTCCTGAACCTAGAGCCTTCTAAAGGACTCATCTCTGCCACTTTACCTGAACTTCCCCCACCCCCCAAGGTCACCTTTCCTATGGATAACCCCAGTCAGATGTGTGGAACCAGCTCCTGTAGACTCTGCCAGTAGGAAGGACCCTTGCCTCTGGCCTTGTCTACCACTTTCTACCTTTAGTACCACCCCCCCCCCACCCCAGGGTGAGCTTTCTCCCCTTTCCAACTGATAAAGGTCCCTTTGGGAGGACACGGCCTGGCCTGTCACCCCTGGCTGTTATCTAATGCATGCATGTAGAAGGTTTCCCTCAAAAGCTGTAGATGGAATGAGACCCATGAATCAGCTGCCACAGGCATCTTGGCTCTCTTTTGGGTGGAGGCGAGGACCGTAAGGGAGGAAGGATGTCCTGAATGAACTCTATAGATGCAGGTTTTGTGGATTTCGCCCCCACCCCAGACACCAGAACTACAAATCCCAGCATCACCGAAGGGAAGAAGGCTGGGACCTGAGGGCGGAGTTAAGCAGCGATGTTGGGATATGAACCCGGGCATGTGGGCTTTGGGGGTCTCTTGGCCTCGTGGCTCATGGTTTGTCTCTTGGCTCTTCACCAGCTTTCAGCATGCTATGGGGGTTCCAGATCAGCGTGACCAGAAAGATGCACTAACTAACTTACTTCTCTCTCTCCCTGAGTTATTCATTTCCCTTTTTCTTGTAAATAAGTCCATTATTAGCCTCTTTGTGGCCTGCAGTTGAGTCTTAAGCAAATAGGTAAGGACCCACAGTCAGGCAACCCAATTCATATTGGGGTGCCCTGTAACAGGATCAGGCCAGACAGGATGCAGAACCCTTTCCCATATGCCAGAGGGCACAGAGCTTGTTCCACTGTGGTTTTCCACTAACTCAGATGTCCTGAGTGTGGTTTTAGCTGTAAGATGCGTTTCAACAAGGTGAAGACGTAAGGAATCCACCGCACAGGAAGAGGGTATCCTGCCCCGCAATCTGGGCACAGATGGGGGAGACTTGTGCCCCGATTGGGGGGGCAGGATTCCTGCTGGGGCCACTCACTGGCCAGCCTGTCTGTAGGGACTAGCTACGTGGTACCAGGCTAGTAATTGTGTTTGTCCTGGCAGCTGAGAAAGTCTTTGCTATTTTCTCATATAGCTGATATTGATTTTTGGAAATGGGATGGCCTCCAGGGGACTTGGAGAGATGGGCAAAAAGAAGAGGAAACAGTGTTTCTAGGGACAAGCCAGGTCAAATCTTCATAGGTTTAAGTGAAGAGTTGGACTGACCGAGTTGTGACAGAGTCATACAGTATTCATGGTGCTTTTACCAGTTCAAATTAGATTGCAGCTACTTCTGCTGGCGAGTATGGAGAATGTCAGGGAGATGTGGCCAGGTCTGGAGTGTGGGGTGTGGCTTCTGAAGGGGGGTCACTGTTAGATGATAAGTAGGACATTTCTCAGTTTTGAGGTTGAAGGGCTGGAAAACTCCTGGGAGACCCACAGAATTGGAGTGTGACTGCCCTGGACATACTTTCATGTGTAAGTGCTATTTAAATATTGCTCGGTTGTATCAGTCATTCACATGCTAGTATGAACTGATTCATTTGAATTGTCTTTCTCAAACCTTAACTTATATGAACTTCCCTGGGCAAGGAGACCCCGATAACTAAAAAGGAGAATGGTTAGGGCTGAATAAAGCCCTAATATACTAAGAGAAAGGACCATAAGAGAGAAATGCAGAAAGGTAGCGAGACAAGCTCCCTCCCTACCCCCCTACCCCCAACATATTGCCTAAGATCTTTCACTGGGGAGTGTGATGCTGACTTTTCAGGTTTATACCCCTCTGTTCTCAGAACCCTGCATACAATAGTTATTGCTGCAATATTGCTCCCTCATAGGTGAAATAAGAAGGCCTAAGAACAAAAAGCGGCATCCACAGAAAAGAACAAAAAAGCGACATGAACTCTTGGTTCCAATTAAGCATTGCAAAATACTGTTGGAAACACAGGCTATCCCAACCTGGGGTCAGTGTGTAGAGTGGACCTGGGAACAGAAACTCGGGGCATCAGGAAAGTGACTGCAACTCTGAGGGCATCTGATCCCCTTTGTGTGATTATGCCAGAGACCAAAGGTTATATAGAACCCCCACCGCCCCCGCGTGTCAGCCAAAGGGGAGCTGCAGCAGCACCTGTGGGTGCTCATAAAAATACAAGACTGGGTCCCCCTCACTTCTCCTGGGAGCGAGGATCCTGGAAATCAGCATTTGACAAGTACCTAGGTAACTCGTATGCACCCTCAAGTTTGGGAACAACTGGGTTGAATGTAAGAGCTAAACTCAACCCTTTAACAGCCATTTTTTGGTGAAAAGCGTTGGTTTTAATAAACAAAAGTTAATGTTCAAATATGACAGCTCATTTCCCAAGGCATCAGAGGTTGTGAGGAAGAGTTGCAAAAGCAGTCGGGTAACAGAATTTCTGAGAAATTTCTTATTAAAGTGCTCCTCTCCAAAATGAAAGTCCCTCAGGGCCATTAAAAGGCAGAGTGTCGGGCCCTCCCTGGTGGCGCTGGCGGGTTGGGACATAGCACTGGCCACAGCAGCTTCAGTGCGAGTTCAATCCCTCGCCCCAGGGGTGACCCACATGACGCGGCAGACCTCTCCTGACCCTCCCGCTGCTCCCCACAGCAGTGGACTTTGTCTATCTGCCTGTTCTGCTTCCCACCCTGCCTCTAGTGAAGCATCTCGCCGTCCCTGTACCTCTGGCCGGCACCCAGTTCTGTATGAATAAATAAATGTTACAAAAAAAAAAAGGGCAGAGTGTCTCTCTACATAGACTCTAGAGAGCTTTGAGCACCTGCTATCTGCTTGTCTGAATCCGTGCAGAAATAACACACATCCATTGAAAGAACTCACTTGAAAGAACTCACTCGGACTTTAAGACTTAACTGCCTGCAAGGGAGGTTTGCACGACGCAGGTGTCACTCGGTATGTTTTTAAATGAGCATTGACTTTGACTCAGAACCGTGAGGCCCATGTCAGAAAAAAAATCCCAAACAGGTTCTAGTTTATCTCCAGAAATCATTGCCATTGATACTGCCTTGATGAAGTGATGGGTCAGTCAACTTACAGTTTATGGTACATAGTTTTGAAACATGAAGAAGCATTATAAGCCCTGGTCCACACCTTAAGAAACCCCT
Source organism: Condylura cristata (assembly GCF_000260355.1). Lineage (NCBI taxonomy): Eukaryota > Metazoa > Chordata > Mammalia > Eulipotyphla > Talpidae > Condylura > Condylura cristata. Next base: position 6,245,416 of record NW_004567139.1, on the reverse strand, counting down.
GAGCACCTTGTATAAAAGTCCAGTCAATGAGCACTGAGTCAGTGACATCATTAGATATCAATGGACATTCTCATGCAAGTGAATCGGAATTACCTGCTGTTTCGACAGCATCTCTCTGACAAACAGGAGTCAAGAGGCACCTGCACCCGCAGGACGCGGCTGAAGAGCAAGCTCCTGGCCTTTGTAATGGACGGCGTTGTCCCACGGTGTCAGTTCCGTGGGGTAGGAGGATAAAGTGAAAAATGACGGGTGAAAGCAAGCGAACATGTGTGTGTGATCGAGGTCTCCAGGGCGACATGAGTCTGTGACCAGATAATTCTTATCTGCTTGATGACCACGTGGAGTCACTGAAAACATACCCAGGCCCCCAGCCATTGGGTCAATCTTATCAACAAAGCATCCGCTGCTCAACTTCTGGGGTCCCTGGCTATGCAGCAGCCAACAGCCCCCCCCCACCACCACCACCACTGGCGTTCCCGGTCACACCTCCTGATGAATACCCTTCTCAGGGTGATCATGCTTTCTGCTCTTGGTGGATTTGAAAGGCACCTGGTAAGGTTGGGCTCCTACAACTGACTGACCGGGCAGTTCTGACCTGGGCCAGGGATGAGAACTGCAGGTAACAAAATGGTGGCCAAACAGGCCACGTAGGATCAGCAGACCCACAGCAACCTCTGAGAGCAAAGTTTACAAGCTGAGCTGAAAAACCCACGTTTTCCAAAGCAGGTGTTTCATTCAAGGTGTTTCCTACGCCTGTTCTGTCTCAGTGTTTCGCAACAGTGTGAAGTGCAAAGAGGCTTTGTAAATAAATGCAGTATGTTTTCCCCGTATTACTTGGGTTTTCTACTGTGCACAGAAGATTTTGCTTCTTTTTGAAATATAACAACATAGGGGCCCTCCCTGGTAGTGCAAGGGGTTAAAGTGCAGCACTGAAAAGCTAGCCTAGGCTACAGCATGAGTTCGATCCCCGGCTAGGGAGTGACCCACACGGTGCAGCAGACCCCTCCTGTCTCCCCACTGCTGCCTTCAGCAGTGTATTCAGTCAGTCGGCCTGTTCTGTTCCTGCTCTGTCTCTGGTGAATCCACTTACCGGCCCCACCCCCCGCACCTCAGGCCCACACCCCAGCTCTTGTATGCTTAAATAAATAATCTTAAAGGAAATAGAACAATATACCTGTAGAAAGAGCAACATCACAGGAAGCAGCTTGCTGGATGTCAGGAATCCATTACATCTTTGCACCAGGTTGGGGATCAAGAAACATGATACGTAAAGCCCTTCTTGCTTCATATAGCTCCTCCCCCTCTCTCCTCACTGAGCAAACTTCACCAGGATTTTTCAGGACACCTATCCATTTTGCTTATTTCTGAAGTCACACAGCCCGGGGGGTTTCACTCCAGGCTTCTCTAACTGGACATTCAATCTGATTGTTGCATCAAGTCCGAGAGTGCTTATTCTCCTTTGTGTGAAAAAACCACAATTTATTTTTCCATTCTGCGGTGAATGGGCATTTGGAGACTTTCCAGTTCGGGCTATTATGACTAGAACACACATGGACTATGGAGAGTCAGATGGGTCAACGAAGCCTGCAAGAGCAGCAGATTTTGTAATAAATATATAGGCTATATATTTATTCATGTATTAATAAACAAGGATTATTAATTTAAGAAGTAATAATTTATTAATTTAATAACAATGGTGTGTTGATAATATATTAAATAAATATTAAATAAAACATTAAATATATATGTATTTACTTAATAAATACCAAGGCTACCTGATTGTCAAAATGCGATGCTTATAAACACTCACACACAGAAACCTGCCCGAAATGTAAACATGTCATCGTGCTAGGGGTTATACTGATAGAAAATCAGCAGCAGTTGGGCCCTCCCTGGTGGTGCAGCGGGTTAAAGCACAGCACAAAGAAGCTGGCTGCAGTCGCTTCTGTGCAAGTTCGATCCCTGCCCCGAGGCAACCCATGGGACACAGCAGACTTCTGTCTCCCTGCTGCTCCCCTCAGCAGTTTACAAACAAATACATCTTTAAAAAGAAAATAATCAGCAGTTGCCCTGCGCTTCCAAAGGTAATCTCAAAGACAGGTAAGAAAATAAGGTGCTCTGGGGATGAGGTCAATGGCGCGCAGGAGGACGGTGTTCACATTGTGCCTCGCCATCTTTACTTAGCTCTCGTGACACAACTTGTACCGCCAGTGTCTCAGTCCATTTGACTGACTCTTGCCTTGGCTTAGCCAGGGAACCAGTCTAAAAGCCTGTGGTCTGATGTCTTCTCTCCCCTCTCGCTGGAGACAACCATCGCTGTCTCTGCTTTGCAGACCCTGGGTTGCATGGCCGAGTGTGCGCCTCGTTTCTGCTGCTCCCAACATGGTGCACTTGGCCGTGGCTGGTCCCAGCTGACCCAAACTCAACTCTGCCATCTCAATGGAGACAACTCCACCACCAGCTCAATGGAGCTAAGTCTTTTTCTCCGTAGTCCAATCCCCACCCCAAGGGAGGGCTCTCTTCTGTGGAGTTGGGGGATGCACTGGTTGCTGAGGCCAGAGGTGCAGTCAGATAGGATTTGGGTGATGGGTCCAGATGACTTGCCTGCATAGCAGGTGGGTGCAATGTGAACCCAGGGGTGACGCTGGCACAGTCTTCTTGTGTTTCTGGCAGGGGGAGCAGCAGATGCTTTGAGACACTTCACCCAGAGTCTGGGGTCACCTTCATTGTCATTCCTCACTGTCATTAATTTTGATACAGACGTTCAACAATTTGCTTATTAATTTTATGTTTAGTTAAAAGCAACGTTTGCCTTCAGGACTCTCTGAAATGAATGTACTGTCCAAGAATACATAAGGATGAGTGCGCAAAGGGGTAGGAAGTGTGTAGGAGTCTCTCTGAGTACCCTATAAATGGGGGGAATGGGTACAGGCAGGGAATCAGCCCCCCCCAGACGGCCCTGTCTAAACAGCAGAAAATAGGTTCCCTAATTTACCTGAAAGGTCTGGGTCCTTTTCTTGTGGAGAAGAAACTATGTTGAAGAACACTGCGTGTGAACAGAAGATTCCTGTATTTTGTTGAAGATTTATTTTATTTATTTATGCATACAAGAGCTAGGGTGTAGGCCAGATGTGGGTGGGGTGAAAGGGCTCACCAGAGACAGAGCAGGGAGCAGAACGGGCAGATGTACTGAAATACATTGCTGAGGGGAGCAGTGGGCGGCTGCCTATAGCTTCAAAGTGCTGAAAGTTAATCCCTGAGCTACCAGAAAGGCCCCGATGTCTGTATTTTGAAGCATTGTTTTCCCAAATCTATGCCCCGTTTACTCAAAGCGGCTCTCATGGCTTTTCTAAAAAGTATATATGTATATGATCATATATGCACATCCATCCATCCATACATATGTGGCAAATACAGATACACATACACATACAAACCTATACACATCTATGCATTTACATGTATAGATATGTCTCTGTGTTTGAGTTATATAATAATTATGTTATAATAATTATATTATGCTCTATTACTTTATAAGCTATTACTATGAGGCACTGTATCATTAACACAAGCCCTAGATTATGTTTTTTGTATCATATTACTCTTATTAATGAATGGATTTATGAAGGTATCATTTTGTTAAAAAGCAAAGTGGTTTCTGAGCCAACATAATTTCTCACCCCATTTGGTTGCTAGAATGCTGAAGTTGGAAGCAATCTGCTTTTTTAAGATTCATTTATTTGTGCATACAGAGCTGGGGTACAGGCCAGAGGTGCAGGGGCGGTGAGAGGACCCACAGCGGGGAGCAGAACAGGCTGACTGAGGAAGTACACTGCTGAGGGGAGCAGCCGGAAGACAAGAGAGGTCTGCCGTGCCATGTGGGTCAGCTCTGGGACCAGGGATCGAACTCCTGCTGAAGTGGCTTTAGCTTCTCAGTGGTGTGCTTTAATCCGCTGTGCCACCAGGGAGGGCCCGGAATCTGCCTTTTCTAAGGAGAAATGGAAGGCTGGAGAATGAGGATGCTTTGCCTGAGGTCACAGAACAAGCCAGAAAGAGAAATAAAAAATGAGCTCTCGAGTCCTTCCTTCCTATCCTGTTCTTGTACTTCACCCCCAGGGGTTCCCCCTGTAGATAGGGGTGGGGAGAGTCAAGTGGCAAGAGTGGCGCCCTCTCCGTGGGCGTTTGGGGAGACCCAGAAGGCGCCCGCGCACCTTATTCAGGCGCATGGAAGCCCCCGTAGCCCGCACAGCCGGTCTGCAGCATGAGCAGGCTGCTTCTGAGGGCGGGGGCTTTCTCTCCCCTCTCTCCTCAGTGCTGTGTCCCACGTCGAACCACCCTGGGCCTCCGACCGGTCTCTGAAGCCACTGTCTTGCTCAGCTAGCTTTCACGTGTGAATAGCTGCGCTGTGGGTTGTCTTAAACTGCACCTGTCCTGTGTCTGGCGGAGGGAGTGGGTGGGCGTGTACAGAGCAGCCTTCACTCAGCGGGGGAAGTGCTGTGAAATCACCGGGGTCTGGGAATGAAGGTGACTCAGGACTTTGCACAAGGGGCCAAGGAGACAGAGCAGAGCAGACCAATGCGGAGTCTGTGCCTGGAGGCACCTGGCTGTCCCGCCCCTGGGCCAAGGTGGCCAGCAAGCAGGAGCTCCCTAGGGCGCACCAGCATCCGAGGTGACCCAAGTCACAGCCTCCCTTCCTGTAACCACCCATTTGCACGTTGCTCTCTTAATGTCTTCTCTCTTCCGCCAGTGGGTTACAAGGTTACAACTAGCCACTTGGGAGGCACCTTTCGGCAGAGGGCTCTTTCCGGAACAGCGCTGCTGAGATTAATCTCACGCCTGCACTCTGCTGGGGCCTGGAGTCCCGGTTCCTGTCCGCCCGACAGTCTTACCCTTTGTTGCACAGCTTCCGTGTTTGTGTTTTATTGCATTATTTATTCACTCACACAATAACCCTGTGGAAAAGCAGGCACCTGGTTCTCCATTTGGGGGGTGAAGAAGTTGAGTTTTCTGCTCAGTTAAGGGGCGCCTTGGAGCGCACATGCGCAGATGTCTGTCTCCAAAGTTCCTGCTCGCTGTCTGGGCCTGTGTGTCCTTGAGTTTTAGTCCCAGTATCAAAGCCCGGAACTGGTGGCTGGTGGGCTGCACCCCACTCCCAACCCCCAATTTACTGAAGGCTTACTCAGTCTCGCCACCTTGATATACCCCCACTCCCGGGCTACTCACGCCCCACCTCGGTCTCCAGCCGCCATTAACGGTCACTGATGGGTTGTGACGTCTCTCCTCGGCATCCACCAGCATCTAGCTGAACGCTAGTGAGTCTCAAGAGCTTAGCTGACCCTGCAGAATAAAACACAGTAAAGCAATTGGGCCACACTTTAATGTTACTATGCAATCGTTAGTTGGGGGTAAACGTCTTGCTTTGGGGTGTCCATGTCACTCATTCATTCATTTCTTCTTCACTCATGCATTCAACCCACCAGGTTGATGAAGCCTCCACTGAACTCAGATACCTAAAGAGAAGCCGAAGAGACCAGCCTCTTTAGAACACAGTGGCTTCTCTTTGGAGTCTGAGACACCCCCCCCCCCAATTTCCAGTTTGGCCACCCTGTGTTGGTGCCTCCCTGAAGCAACTCCAAAGGACTTTGGGGAAAGCTGTGAAGGCTGTTGCCGTCCCCCGCATCTCGCCATCACACTGGTCACTAGTGTTTGCTGAGCCTCCTGCACGCGACACGCCCCTTCAGTGTCCACGCTGGGTCAGATGCACAAGCAGCAATGACGGAGCTTTAGGATTTCTGCTAGGTCAGGAGCAGGTTGATATTCCGATGCTGACAACACTTGCCCCTAGTAGCCTCCAGGGGCCTGAGGGCACATCACAATTTTCCTCTATTAATTTTTTCATTCATTAATTTATTTTCACCTTGTTTATCTCGACATCTTAAAGTGAATCCTTTATAGGGCCACAAGCGACTTTTTCGCGTTCTGGTTTTGTTTTTGGAAGTCTCGTCTTTAGGCCACTTGTCTTGGCCATCAACCTTGCCAGGATTCAAGGTCAAGACACAACAGAAGCGCTTCTCAGACATTATTACACTTAAGAAGGTGAGTGGCTGCTTTTATACCTGTGCAAGGAAGGGGTGGGCACCACGTGGGAATGGGGAGCAGCCTTCTCCTCTGCCCCCACAGTTCCCAGCCAGCCTGCCACTGCCCTACACTTTCAACATGAGCAGCAAAGTCGCCTGGGCCTGGTGCGGCGAGCCCCTGGGCATGCTGGCCTCCACCTCCATGGGCCTCCGCTCCCACCCGTGAGCGAGTCTCTGCTGGCAGGTTTGTCCTTCATACGCACCAATGTACAAGCAGAAAGACTTGGGCGCGAGGAAGACTTTCCCATTTCAATTGGGAATTCAGTTGCGGGAAAGGGGTTCATTTGATCAAGGATCAAGAACTTTGGGGATCAGGCAGGTGTGGGTTCAAATCTTGTCTCCGCTACTATTTGGCTACTTGCGTGGCCTAAGAGAATTTGGAACCTCATTTTTCTCCTCTGTAGATGGACCTCGGCAAGGCAGAACAGGGGCAGCCAGAACCCTCAGATGCTGCGAGAGGATCCCTTCAGAGCTCACGCTCCCCCCAGCTTCCCTGTCAGGGACCCCAGCACACCTGCAGTGGAGTGACAGTGCGATTGGGAGGAATAATAAAAATAGGAAAATGTTCAAATTTGAGTGAACAGCAACAACCCCCAGAGTTTGAGGGGTTTCAGTCCTCCCTTTCCTTGAGAATCCCCAGAATTCAAAAATCTATGCCATTCAAGCATTTCTAATGCACTGAATTAAACAAAGGAATCACTTCAGCAACGTAATTGCAATGATTGGACGCATATCCTCACTGCGAGGTGCACTGAAACTCCCAACTTCAGGGCTTTGGAAACGGAAACAGGCGTGCTCTTAGAGATCGGCCTGCCGTGATGTCCTGGCCCCACAGCCCCGGGCCTTGAAGCCCCCCGAAGCTCCTGGGCCAAGGGCCAAGGCTTCAGGTCACATGACCCAGGTCGCATTTTTTAGGGTTCCAACACATAGCTCTGCATCGCCCACACTTGGACGGCATGAAACTGAGCCCCAGCTCCCCAAGTAACCTGCTGTGTCTGCAGGAGCCCTGAGCCTTACACCGGCTGCCTCTAGCGCCCCAAACGTGCACCTGAATGCCCCCCTGTCCCCTTTCTCTGGCGGGGCCACCCGCAGCTCCTGCACAGAGCCCCTCCACCCCCACTCCCACTCCCCCCAGGACTTTCCATGGGATTTGCTTTTCCCCTGGAGGTGAAGCTGACTCGCAGGCCCAGTGGGAGGGGGTGGAGGGAGGCCACAGCCAAGCAATCTGGGGTCGGTGTGAATGTAACCACCGCATTGTTCCTCAGCTTATTCTTCAGGCCTCGATGGGGCTGATTTAGAAATCCTAATCAGGGAGCTCTCAGGGCTCCCCGGCCTGACACAGCTCCAGCAGCTCCGGGGACGCTTTGTTCTCCGATGACAGCTGACTTGGTCTCCAGTGGGAACAGTTGAGCATAACTCCACACTCGGTGCTTGCAGCTGCCGCCTTAACTCTTTGTGACCCACCCACCCCGGCGGTCCCTGCTCCGGCCTCCTCCTTCCTCTCCGAGTCCCCTTCCTGCTGGTGGAGGCCCAGGTGGCTGCTGACGGGGCGGGCGCCTGCCTGGGTCCCACAGCTGGCACACTGGAGGTGCCGGGAGCCGGCCTACCCCGCCCCCAGGCAGTCACGCTCTGCCGCCAGTAAAGGCTGGCTGGAGACAGGCCTCGGCACCACTCGCCACTGCACAGGTGCTCGGCCGGATCTTTTTCCACACTGGCAGAAGTGACTGGGGTAGAGGAACAGGAATCTTAACTCGTGCTCACACAATGCTCTTGGGGCAGCGGCTCAGCAAATGCAACAGGAGAACAGAAAGCCGCTCTGTGAGGCCTCAGGGTCTGGGGCCAGGCAACCGCACCTGGCTCGCAGAGCCCACATTTGACCTTGGACCGGTGGTTCCATCTCCTGAGGCCCCAGAGTGTCCAACTCTAAAGAGCGGGACGGTGTAACAATAACATGACCAGCAGATGTGGGGAGGACAGAATGAGATAAAGTGTCAATGTCTGGGGCGGACGCCCTCGGTGTTCTCGACGGTCACTGTGATACCAGAGACCTTGTGCAGAAGATCGTGCTGCTGCGTCGGCAGCAGAAAGGTGCAACTGGGAATGTCTCATCAAGTCGTTATTTATTTTCTGTTTGGTTCTGAGCTAGCAGGGCAGCCCAAGTTTGGTTAGAAACGTATACTTAGTGTAAGATCAATTAGCCATTCAACTACATGAGTACCCCGAGGATAACAGAGGACAGACAAGGTCCCGAGAAGCTGACGGCAAAGCATAATCAGGGCTCTTGCTCGAAGAGCTGGAAACCCAGCTCTAATGAGCATCTATGGAAGCAGGACCTGTGAGGGCAGCGGACTCCCAGGGTAGCGTTTGGAATCCGAGGGTGTTTAGCATCCATGCACCTGTCAGTACAGAATGTGGCTTGGCTTCAGGAATCATTAAGACCTAGAGATGCACGCGTGATTGGGCTCCCACCTCTCTCCAGCTCCAATTACCACCTCCCTGTGTTTGCTGGTCCGTCATTGATACTGTTTAACTAAGAGCTTATTAAGGACCTGAAATGAAATGAAGTGAAAAGGGGAATGCAAGATGAAGCACAGTTAGGAGGCTGACTCTTCAGGGCTTTCAGGTTCCGTGTGGAGTCCAAGTGAGAAGTGAGGGACAATTCTGATCCTCTGATTTGGACAGAGAAAAATGGTTTAATAACAAAGTCAGTGTGGTCAGGAAGAGGGAACAATTTGGTTGGATGTCTATGAATCCAAGTCTTATGCAAATCTTTATTTGTGGACAAAAAAGCTGAGAGGTGTATTTGTTAATCTGCTGCTGAGACATGTTAGACTAAGATACTACATAGTGTTCTAGTGTGAGATTTATTGAGGTTTTTAAAATCATAAAGATGACAGAGTTGTGGTGAGTGATACAAATTATTGGAAACATGTTTGGGGCTAGCAGTCAACAAATCAGACATGTTCCTGACTTTGAAAATAATGTTTAGGTATAGATTATGATGATCTGATCTAGATGATTATTTCCAGTAAAAACTATAACTGTCATCTTCCCATCCACCCATCCATCCATCCGTCTTACTATTATTCGAAACTATGCCTATAGAGTTAAAGAACTCTAAAAGAATTAAAGCATAACTTCATCCCTAGATTAGCAGAATATAGCCAGTAAATCACCAAATATCTAAAAAGAATATTTGACATTAACTTAGTACTTGTGTAAATGGTGAGACTAGTTAGAGGGTATTCTTACAGTCTGATGATTGAGTAATACTTTTTTTTCCCCCAGCTAAATGGCAAATTGTCAAAGTTCAATAGAATGCCACTGATGTTGGGATTACTTACATTTTATAGTATTTATTTTAAATTTATTTCTTATTTTCTGGAATGCTTCAGTACCCTCAATATCTGTACTTCACAGTGGTCCAAATTTTATGCTCAGAAAATGTAAATTCATCCTAATATTAGCTTCAGCTACATATAAAGATAGATCTGCTTTTCAGAGTAAATTCAATGCAGATAGGTGATATCATTTGTTATATCGGCTTCCAAGACACTTAAACTTACTTTTGTTAATCATTAAGAACAAAATTGTCAAACAGATGATAGCTTTGATACATATGTTGATTAAGATTATTATTACAATTTTTAATAATATATTGCCTATTTTTTTTAAAAAGATTTATTTAGTTATTCATACAGAACTGGGGTACAGGCCAGAGATGCGGAGGGTGAGAGGATTCACCAGGAACAGAGCGGGGAGCAGAACAGGCAGATCGACAAAGTACACTGCTGAGGGGAGCAGCAGGCGGGTCAGGAGAGGTCTACCACGCTATGGGGATCTCCTCCAGGGCAGGCGGGGATCAAACTCATGAGGAATTGGCCTGAGCTTCTTAGTGCTGTGCTTTAACCCACTGCGCCACCAGGGAGGGCCAATATATTGTCTATTTTTGAAAACAATGGAAGTAAGACAGTCCATCTCAACATGGCTTAAAGAGCAAAGGGGATTTATTGACTTCCACTATTGGAAGAACACTGAGTAAAGTAGAATTCAAGGTTGGTTTGATCCACCAGATCAGTGAAGTCATCAAAGACTTGGTTTTGTTTTGACTCTGCTCTGTCTTCATTGATGCCTTCTTAATCTTTCAGCCAGTTTCCTTCAGAGAAGCAAAATATACAAAGCTTGAGGACTGTTCTTTCAAACCATGCTGCCCAGAAATAAGGAGGCTGGTTTGGTGAATTTCTCTGACAAAGTTAAGAACGTTCTCAGAAGTCTTGGAAAATTTTCCTTAAGGACTCAGATGGAGAAATGCCAAGGATTGATTTTCATAAACTTCATTTACCTGAACTAATCATTGTGGTAAACAGACGAGAATTTAGTCTCTGATTGGTCCAACTTTGCATCTGTGTGGGGTCACTCTCCATTTAAGTCTCATGCCAACTACACAATGGAAGAAAGAAGCGTTTATTGAGGATTCAGCTATAATTTCTTCTACAATAAGACTTCAAAATTTTTCAATATTCATCAACCAGCATGTTTTGACTGCCTTCGACAAGCAATGAACCCTACCAGATTTTTGCAAAGACTTCAAAATTCTGCTCTTGACCTTGACTAATACTACAATGACAAGGCAATGACCTGAAAATTTAGAGTGACAGACTGAATCTGTCTTTTAGCTATTGTGTGCATGCAGAGTAATTTTTTATAAGAACCGTGGTGGGTACCTAGAATTTGAACAATTCAAATGACCGAGTTTCAAAGTACCTAAGTACAAACTGTTATTTACATAGAAAAAAGAAAAAAGCATAGGAAAGTAAATGTGAAGTTTCTTTCCACCTTTCCTCTCATGTTTGTGTTTGATGACAGTTGTTAGGAGGAAATTAGACCTGCTAGATCTATTGTGCTGTGGTACAGTTCCAGTTAATCTTTTACTATTGGCTTCCTGCAGTACATAACATGAATGGTGAAGAAGAAACCACACTGTAAATCTTCTCTTCTCTTTCTCTCTCTCAAATTTTGGTGTTTCTACCCTTTCAAAGATGTTTTTTCTGCCTAAAAATTTAGAAGTTATACTCAATGTTTGTCCTAGCTAGAGAAAGTGGGGAGAATCCTTTGATGCTGTTTGGGCCTATTGTCTAATTTCAAAAGTGGCTGGAGAGTTCCTAGTGCTGAAGAGTTTCCTCTAAACAGTTTTCCTGACTCCATGCATCTTACACGTATATCTACACACCTCTTAGAGGTGAATTGTAGGTGAAGTAAAAGAGAAAAGAAGAATGGGCATTGAAAAGAAAACAGAGCATTGCTATTGGTGCAGCGTGGAATCAGAATGACACAACTCTCAGTGGCAAATCAAGGTGGCTCTGGAGTCCAGGACAAAGGCCACCTATCTGTACCTCAGTGTGAAGTTCCCCATAGTGTCACCTTTCTCCTCTGGTTTGCCAATGATGCAAGATCATTTTAGGTCCTAGGGATTCCCTGAGCACGTGTGTATAGACTGTCCTGTGTATAGATATTTTCTGATCTCTTGGCTTCTGCTGGCTGGTGTCTCCATGGCAACAGGGAGTGGAGAAGGGGACGTGGGGGCAGCTCAGTCCATTTGTCATCAATTGCCACTGTTTTGTTCTGCCTGGTGTGCTCTCAATTGAGTCCTGGAGGAGGCCAAGCCAGGAGGAGGGATTCAGCTAAAGGGTTGTTCCCGCCTTCTGAAACTGGGGCGGGTGGGGGGGTGGCTACAGTCCAGAGAGAGCTAAGGCGTGGGGTGTGTGACGGAAGGCCCACCTTCCCTGGGACAATAATCTTTTGAGACTCAGATTTCATGTTTCAGTAGAGAAGATAACATTTGCGTATTAATCCAAGGAATTCTATTTTGTTGAGAAAAGAGAAAGGAACATTTTGCCACCTGCCCATCACACAGAATAAGATGTTATCTTTCTTATGCTGGGTTAGAATTTTACTTCAAAAAAGTGTTTGGGCTCCCATAATACCACTGCCTTATGCAGAACATCCGTTTTTCGTCTCGTTTCATTTTTGCCTTCCCTAGACCCTGCGCCTGGATTCGTAACAAGGACACACCCCACACCCCAGCATCGCAAGTCAAACCAGGCCAGTGGGACCTGGCCTGACTGAGCCTCTGACCACCGTTCTGGAACCACCTGGCTGCGCCTTGACCACCGTTCTGGAACCAAGAACCTCTTTGCTGGCTCTGTGCCCTCTTCGCCCTTAAAGCAGGTCAGATGAGCCCTCTCCAAGTTCATGGCCAGTGAGACTGTAGCCTCTTTCTGGTTCTCTAGGGCGCACACCAGTCTGTTCCAATCTGCTGGCGCCTCCAGATTTTGACATTTGGCTCCTCCACCTCCTCTAGAACCTCGCTTCTTTGGCTGCCCTCACACTGAGTGCTCAGAGTTCTCTTTCTTCCTTTCTCTTTCCTTTTCCCGACTATCCCTCGTGTTTCTTCTGCCTCTCCCACCACTGAGAAGTTGCCATTGCCTGAGGATCTACCTTGACCCTCTTCTCAAGCTGCTGCTCTCTCCCTGCAATGCCATCTGCTTTACAACCTTCACTGCAAATCTTCCCACTTGTGGAAGTGCTTGCTTCCTGCAGGCAGCCCTGGGACAGAGACAGCTGTGCATGGATGCACACATGGTCCACAACACACTGCACATTCTCTGAAAGGTCCCTCCACTCTCTAGGGCGGTGGTAGTGTCTCCCAGTTATTCAGACCCAACTTTAATTCTTCTAGCATGACGTGACTTTCATGGCTCCTCCTTTCTTCCGCCCACTCTCTGTCTCTCTGTCTCTTTTTCTCACAGCCTACTGCAATACACTGTTTTCACTCCCCTACAACAGGACTACACCAGCTCATGCTTCTCCACCTTTCAGGTTGCCTTTCTCTCTGTTTCTGCCTCTTCCAGCCAAGTTAGTTTTGCTGTTTAAAAGTTGGCATTGTCTGAGGATCTGTCCTCAACCTAATCCCTAATCCAATTTTATTGTCACTTCACCCAAGGGCCCCCCCCACCAAAGGCATGCATCTGTCTTCCAGCTATGCTCCCCCACTAACATTTTCTTTGACTAACCACTGACTAACTGCTGCTGTGGGTGCTAGACGAAGCTCCATCTTTTGCAAAAGAGGCCAAGAACCCTGAAGCTGTGTTGCGACATGTTATCCCATTTCCAAGAATGTTTCTTAAGGAAATAATCAGACATGGGTTTAAAGATAAGTGCATAAGAAGTTTCACTGCCGCATAATATGAGAATATAAAAGTGAAAACACTAACAATGTCTGCTAAAATCAATACAATGGAACAGGAAGTAATCATCGAAAAATAACCCAGGTCTATTTACCGACATGGGGAAATATTTTTGTGCTCTTAAGTAAAAAAGGAGTTATGAGTGACAGATAGGAACAAACTATATAACTTGCAGACATGAGTAGTGATGCTTAAATAAAATCCTCAAATGCATATAAAAATGGAACAACACCCAAGGAATGTGTTTGGATGGATGTACATGCGACAAGTACAATTGTAGATAATAGTTTATTTTTTCCTTTTTTCTTAATAGTATTTAAGTATTTTCTGACAGGGACCATAGACCAGTTACATAAACTAATGAGTAAATTAAAACAATTAATTAATTGGAAAAAATTAATTAAGAAAAATGTCCTCCACTACTTTGTGGTCTTGCCTTTGTTGATTTCACCTTTGGGTCTACAGCTTTTCACACCCCTATTCTGTGGTAAATTCCTATCCCCATGTTCCCAGGCAGAATTGCATCCTTACTGGAAAGAGGAGCCCAGGATTTGGGGGTCAGAGGGCTGGGACTTGGGCCCTTTCTGGTCCTTACTACATTCCTTACTTTGCTCCCCTGTGGAGAAGAGAGGGGTTGTCCTATCGAATTCACAGATGGGTTCCGGGCTCGGAAACTGCAGGTGAAAAGCACTCAGAGAACTGCACAGCAGCCAGAAAGTGACTAAGGATGATGGCGGCTGGGTCTAACTGGGCTAAATCCCCACGAAAACTGGAACCTCCAGCCTCAGCCTGAGACCAGGATGGACACAGCCAGAGCAGCATGCCAGGTGGACACGCCAGGGGCAGTTCTGGTCCCCAGCACTGGTAGAGCCAGAAAATGGAAGGGGATGACACACCTGCCACCCCCAGGGATCCCCATCCCTTGGAACGTTTCCCAAATGAGGCTGGACCCTACAAGGCACCAGGAGAACAAGTCGCGGCCAGTCTGCAAGTCCCGACGGCGTGTCCTCCCGCCCACACGGACGATCTGACCAGTCCGCCACTGGAGACCCTGAGTTTGGCTGGCTGTGTGGATGAAAAGGAGACTCAAGCTGGGCCCTGTGTGTGTGTGTGTGTGTGTGTGTGTGTGTGTGCATGAGAGTGACCGTTGTGTAAGAGTGTGTATGTGAGTCTGTGTGGAGGGTGTGCGTGAGTGTGAGGGTGTATGTGAGGGTGTGGGTATATGCCTGTGTAAGCGTGTGTGATGGCATGTATGCCTTGCCTCTCCTACCCCTCGGAAGCCCTCCCCTACCCAAGAGACCTGGACCTGGACCTCCTGGTAGGGGTGGAGTCCACAAACCTGTATCTGTAGAGTCATTCGGACATGATTTTAAAAGTGACCCAAGACTCTAAGCCCCTACTGAGGCCCCACGTGGCGTCAGAGGTTGGGAAGGACTTAAGAGGGCCCAGAAGCACCTGGACTGAGCTCTGACTCCGCAGAATGGTCTCATGGCATCTGCTCCCTTGCAGATGGAGGGGGGACAGCGGGGCGATCCCCCAGGCTTCCTGGAGAAGGATATGGAGGCGGAGGTGCCGAGCTGGCCCTGCCTGCCTGGCCGCTTGGACGCTGTTGGGCCAGCGTGGAGGAGCCAGTCCACAGCAGGACTGTGAGGTCAGCGGGTTGGAGCCTCATTAGTGTCACCGGGGTTAGCGGCTCAGGCTCCTAAATCATCCGCAACGCAACTCGCTATCAGCCTGGGAGGGGCAGCCCTGGGGGAGGCGGCTCCCCCATGAGCCTCAATGGTGAGCGAGGCTGCTCAGGTGAGCAGGGCTGGCCGGGGTGCGCTCGCCCCCAAACACGCTGGAGAAAACCAGCGCTCTCGCTGCAGGGAGTTATGTAGCGTCCTCCGTCTGCCATGAGGGGAAACCCATGAGGCCGGCCTGCGGATTCGGGCTTCCCCTTTGTCTCCAAACTCACTCCCAGGAGCCGTGGGGAGAGCAGGGCTGAGACAAGGGAACAGTTTCACTTCTGCAGCAAGATTAGGACTCCCGCTGTGGCTGGGCATGATAACCCCTGGGAAGAATGGGGAGCTTTGTCAGAGATGTTCTGCTGAATAGAAACATTTTCCATCCTCAGGCTGTGCCCTGCAGAGATAGTCTTGTCTTGTACCTCCATGTCTCCAAATGCTTCAAGGTCTTCCCAAACAGCGGGTGTGGCGTGGGGTGGGTGGGGGGTGTTTCTTATGACCTGGGGTTACTGGCCGCCTGCAAGCCTAAACTCGGAGCTACAATGGTGAGGGAGGCTGGAATTTTTAGCACAGCCTTGAAAGAAATTATCAGCTCCCTCACCCCCTGGGCTGGGAATGGGACAGGACATTGACAAATAAAATACCCTGTCTGTCCCCACCAGGCATAAATTGTTACTTGAACAGCAAAGAAAGAAATGTGCCAGATACACTCCCCCTGTGTTTTCCCCACCTGCTCGCCCTCCTGGGCTTTATCACAGTGTTTCTGGAAGAGCCCTGATGGGCAGGTTGTGTGCCCGCCCCCTCCACAGCGCCAGTCCTGTAAGATGTGTGTGCTCCGGGCTAAAGCAATGCCCTGCCTCCCTTCCCGGGCTGCTGAGATTGGCTGCTGAGATTGTAGGGCCAAGATTTCCTCTAAGACCCCCAGAAACACTTCCCTAAGCAACAGGACAAGAAGTGCTGGCCACCTCCCTTTTATGCTGCAAAAAGGACATTGGTTGGCATTAAATAAAGCAACTCCACCTGCTGCCCGGGAGGTTTGAATGCTTCTCCTTTGAGCTTTAAGTTTGTTGTTCTTTGACATGTTTCTGACAAAGTTGTTCTCACCAGGGACAAGGGCCGAGGCCTGATGGACTGGTCACCAGCTCTGAGCTGCGCTGTCCTGGTGGGTGACCCAGGTTTCCTCAGAGAGTGACCGTGGCTTCTGGTCCTGAGATCCTGCATGTCACCCTCAGAGCCAGGGCAGCTCTGGGTGTGTGTGTGTGTGTTTCACCCTTCTGTGGTCACTGCAGGGCTGCTGGACACAGAGGCAGAGGGGCTGTGTCCAGGTGCCCAGGGTGTGCAGCTGGGATGGGTGAGCTTATGAGGGCTCCCGAAGCAATTGCAGGGGATAAGCCTGGAACACACGGCCTGGAAATGACACTTGAATTGTCCTGGACCTTGGGCCTGTCAGATGAGGTGTGGCCGAGACCTGTCCTAGGAACCAGTGAGTTAGCAGTGAGTGTTCAAACTGTTATAGGGTAGCCCAGAGTAGACTGGGCCACCTGTCTGTGGGGCCTCACCCCTGCACTCCCAATTCAGTTATACTGCAGGGACACACAAAAGGGTCAATAACAGGTTTATTTACAAAAGGGGAAAGGAAGAGGAAACAACCCAGGGGAAGAGAGCGGGATACAAAGTCACTGGAACACATTACAGCTAGGCTGACTGAACACACAGAGTCACATGGTACGGAGAGCTGCTTCCCCAGCGAGAGAGCAATCACACCATATTTATCCCCAAAATGTCCCAGAATTCCTGCCAGCTCCGCCCTTGGGGCCTCACAGTTCTCTCCCTGGGGCTGCTGGGAGTTGTAGTTTCCAATCACTGCAGTAGGGGGTAGAGTCCAGGAAGCTGGAGTGGGGGGGGTGGAGTCCACCAGACTCTGCAGAGTTCCCTTAGGACATCCTTGCCCTTAACAATTGGGCGATCCTTGACCTCTGCATGCTCTCTAGGTTTCCTATGCTTCCTCACTGCGCATGACTTTCTGTGGACTGGGAAGAAGAGAAAACTTTCCACTTGGTTCTCTTCTCTCGGTGACTATCTCTCTGATGCCCTGGTCTCTCTTATTTAAATTCCCAGGCTCTTAGTTGAGTTAAGAGCACCTGAGGGGAAGATGTCGGGAGACTGGGAGGCTGGGAGGCCACTACCACAGTGTCTGCCCGTGTGAGAGTCAGAGGGAGAGAGGGCACAGGCACAGAGAGGTGGCACGGGTTGGTCAGCCCCCTCGTTGCCCCGTCTTCACTCAGCCTCCAGTTTAAAAGCCTGGGGGACTTCGTGTGTTGTGCCAATAAGGGAAACTGTTTCCCTGACATCCTTTCAAGAAGAAATGCAGGGCTGTCATACCATTTTCTAGAGGCTGCTACTAGCAAACAAAGCTTTATAACTCTGGTCTTTTGTTGCAAAATTCAAAGATCAGAAGGCAGAGGATGGGATGGATGCAAAGGAGGATTTTAAAGATAGCACAGCTCAATTAGCTGAATTAGTTAGATTTTACATTATTACTGTCACCATTAATGACAACCAGAATGTGTCATCACCATCCTCATTTACTGCCCTCCAGGCATTGTCAACATCATCATCACCACCGCCCCCTCTACCACCACACAGCCACCACCACCACCACTATGGGTCTATCAATACTACCTTCATCATCACTATCCCCGCCACCATCTCCATTGCCACATTCATCACTGTCACCATTTCCACAATCACTATCACCACCATCACCACTGCCACTATGGCCACCGACACCACCATCATCCCCACTTACCACCACAAGGGCACTATCAATACCATTTTCATCAACAATCTCATCACTGCCACCAACATTACCATCATTGCTCCCACCATCACTACTGATTCCTTCACCGTCACCACCACTGTTAGTATCATCACCATCACCACCACTGCCACCCTTCACACACACACACACACACACACACACACTACTATTGTCACTATCAAGTAGCTCTTAGGAACATCAAAGCCAAGGGCTGCCAAAACAATGCATGCCAGGTTTTCAAACCAAATGAGAGTGATTGCACCTACTCTAATGCCAGCTGGGAGGACTGAAAAGTGAATTACAGAGGTATACTCCAAGCCAGTGTGCCACAGCAGCAACTTGATGGAAAGTCTCCAGTCTTGGAGTCAGACTTGGCTCTTGTCTTGGTTCTGACATTAGCCAACTGAGTGACCTTGAGCAAGGCATTTGTTGTTGGGCTCTTGGTACAAATGGAGACAGATCATCAGTACCAGATCATCAGCACCTATAGCCTTCCAGAGCATAAAGGGGAAGACACATAAAAATCATTTACCACAGTAGCTAACCTTTAAAAGATGCTAAAAGTCTCGGCTTTTCCCTTCCTCCCTTTCTTTTGCTCTCCTTTCATTTCTATACTCCTAGCTTTGAGACCCTCGTCCATCTTGAGACTCCACTCCGACAGCGAGCGCTGGATAATATCAAACATTCCTTCATCTCCCCCAACCCAAGGGGGATGGGTGGGGGGACTGGCGGGGAGCTGCGGGGAGGGGTCCAGGCTCTGCATGCCGGCTCCTGCCAGGCTAGGCCCCTCTCGTGTCTCCCAGGCGGCTCCCAGGATGAGCAGGCGGGGGAGGCCAAGGCTTCCTGACACAGCTTGCCAACTCCGGGCTGCAGCTGCTCGTTGGAGAGCTGGCTCCGGAGAGCTGTTTGCTTTGGCCAGACGAGCGACAGGGAAACAGTAGTAGGAACGTGTCGGGGAGAGCCAGGGGCTGGGGCAGAGGGGCCGTGCATTTTCAACAGCGGGAAAGTTTTCTTTACAGGTGGTGTCAAGCCTCAGGCCGACTCAAGGAGCCAGCTGTGACTTGGGCTCAAGATGCGGATCAGTGGGGACCTCAAGTTTGGGGACTGAGCATGGTGGGAAGAACAGCTGTGGGGGCGGGCTATGTGGAAGTTAAGCCAGGGTGCAAGGAGAGCCAGAGCCAGACTTCGGGTGTTTTTTTTTTTTTTTTAGTCTGTTTCCATTTGTGTTGAACTTTCATGGGACAATGAAGAGAGAGCCCCTGGGCAGGTATGTGCCCAACGACGGAAGAGGAGACCACCTTGACCTGGGGGCAGGAGCGAGGTGGCCAAGGGGTGGCAAGACAGATGTGGCCAGCTCAGTCTTCGCTTTCAGATTTTGCACTCGTCATTTTAATTTTCTTTCTTTTCATTTTAAAATTTATATATCTGTTATATTATTGTTCATTTTACAGCAGTGTTGACTTCCCACAGCCCCTACCTGTCATCGCCACAGCCTCCACATCCCTCCCTCCTTCTGCTCCCTCTCTGTCCCCCTCCCCTGTAGGAGCTTTTTGGCTTATACTTGCCTGTTTATTTTTGTTGTGTTGTGTTGTGTTGTGTTGTGTATTGTATGGAGCTACCTTGGGACCCAGCAATTCCACTCCTAGGATCCACCCAAAGGATGCAAAGACATTAATTCACAAAGATACATGTGATACATGCACCCCTATATTTATCGCAGCGTTACTTACAACAGGTAAATCCTGGAAACTACCCAAATGCCCAAAACTAGATGATTGGATCAAGAAATACACACACACATATATATATGTAGGTGTGTGTGTACACACATGCATATACATGTACTATATGTGTATACATAACATACACAACAGAATATTACTCAGCAATCAAAAAAGATAAACTCATGCCATTCACAGCAACATGGATGGAGCTGGAAGGGATCATGCTCAGTGAAATAAGTCAAAAGGAAAAAGAAAAATATCAAATGGCTTCACTTATAGGAGGGAGGTAAGAGAATTGCACTTGTCATTTTAACTTTGTTTGTGATAATAAAATAAGTAAGATTGCATGTGCACCACATGCCTTCCAAGTGTTAAGTGGCTTCTATGCCGGCTATCATTCAGTCTTTCCTAAAGGAACTGAGAAACAGGTCCTCTAACCTGAGGATGTTTGATCAGTAGCCACACAGATACTAAGACAAAGAGAGAAAATGAGCCAGAGCTACCTGCCTCTTGGGGTGGCTTCTCAGCAGGCCTGCCACACCACATCAAGAGGTGACATCACTCCCAATGGCTTTGAAAATTCCTCCCAGGAATGAGATCCATGAGGGTTGAAGATACTGTGGATGACAGCAGTAAGGGGAGCCAAGCGAGCTCTGATAACCCCTGTTGCTGATTCTGGGAAAGTAGATAATCCTTCACTCTCTGAGAGGCAGCCTCTCTGAATGTCAGTCTTGACCTGCATGAATGGCTTGCTTTCTTCCCCCACTATGGGCTGCAGGGAAAAGAGCGCTAAGCCAGGCGATAGAAGAAGATAGCTGTATGCTCCAGAGCCTCCCCCCCCCCCCCGCCCCCCAGTGTGGCTGAGATCCATTTGAATTTCATTTTTCGACATGTTGAGGAGGAAGAGGAAGTCCCCACGGAGGCATTTCCAGGACCCCCAGATAATGGCTGCCTTTCCTGATTGAAGGCAACAGATTGTCCCTGGTTCCTTGGTCAGGTACCCTAGTGCCCTCTGGGGGAAATAAACATCCAGGAAGGAGTTCTCCATTGACTCTGCTCTCAGAAGAATTCAAAACAGCTGGGGAAGGGGAAGCAGTTCCTTTCGGCTGCTGGGTGGGGTCGTCTGGGGTCTCAGAACCAGTGAAAAGTTAGAGACCAGATCAGCTGCCCCATCATTTAAGGAGAACCCCAGCTGAGGCTGTAGCCTCTTAACTTCCGGTCACCACCGAGGTCCCTCCTGCCCGCCCAGTCACCAGCTGGCCACTGCAGAAGCTCTCACCGCCCCCATCCTTTGTCCAGGGAGGAAATTTGGACTGCCGGCTGTAACCCAGAGCCTGACCCCGACCCTCCGCACCACTCTAATCTCCTCCCCCTCCTTCCTCTGGTCTGATTTTCTCCATGTCTCCAAGAGAGGGGGTCGAAAATAAGAGACTAACACACCCTTGGCAAGTGCTGAGAAGAGGGAAATGTGTTTGACACATGCTCACCCCGAGTGCATGGGGCGGTCTCCCAGAAGGATACAATTAATGATCAAGGAGGAGGAGGGGATTGCAACAATATGGGATTTTTTTTCCCCTCCTCATCTCCCTGGTTCCTGGAAGTTGGCAACATTTCATGGGGGAGAGAAGAACATCCCAAGGCTAGTCAACAGATGGCCTGGGTGTCAGGGTAAGTGACATTCAAGGGTAAAGACTGAGGTCTGGTGCTCAGCCTGCAGTGGGAAGCTGTGGATTTGAAGACTAGTGTTAAACTGTGAATCTGCTAAAGAACTGGGAAAGTTCCCTCCAGTTCAATCTTAGGAGCCTCCAGGTTAATTTTGAAAGACAAAAAAAAAAAAAAAAAAAAAAAAAAAGTAAAGCAGGATAATTAAAGTTATTAAACACT
>NW_004567139.1:6193070-6223776 GCF_000260355.1 Condylura cristata | reverse complement strand
TGTGAATCTGCTAAAGAGATCGGAAGGTCACCTCTAGTTCCATCTTACGAGCCTCCAGGTCAATTTTGAAAGAAAAAAAAAAAAAAAAAAAAAAAAGACAAGTAAAGCAGGATAATTAAAGTTATTAAACACTATTTAAAGCTAAAAACTTGAAAGCGAGGCTGACGAACCCACAGATACCCAGGTGTGTCTCCGATTAAAGACTGGGTGACAGACAGCAAGTGCCATGCGTTAGGCTCAGCCACTGCACACTGCTCTTGGTAAGTTTGGTTCCTGCGCATCCTCAGACCACAGAAAGCCCAAATGCCAATCTCTTTGAGAACCTCCTCTTAATTTTAATGTCAGCCAGGCAGAAAGGGTTTTCTTAAGCCATCAGGGAGGAAAGAACTAGAGGGAGAGACAGATACTGACACCACTTCTCATACCTGGTGTGTGTCCAGGCCAGGTATGTGTGTCCTTCCGGCTGCCGGGGCTAGAAAGAGTCCAGTTCTCTATCTGTTGCATCCTCCAGGAAAGAGACAAGGAAGGAGAAGAAGAAATGAACTTGATCCTAAACTGTTTCAGAGGAATCTGACTTAGGATATTCAGTATGACCCTACTTGTGTACAAGTTGGAAAGGACTTCAGGAAAGTCTGTTCTTTACTAAAGGAAGGGGGTGATGTCATCTGTCTGCTGGGGGCAGTACCTATAATTTCCTTTATATTCTCAAATATCTCATAAATCAATTAAGACAGACTTGAGACTCCTCAAAGTGCATGAACTAGATAGAGAAACAAACCCCACTGTTAAAATACACTCAGTTCCATCACTTTTAGTTTGGGTTTGACCCCTACACCAGTCTTTTGATTTGGCTTCTTGGCTTCACTCCACCTCAGGTTTCTTCCCCCTTGACCATGCTGCTCAGTAATAGAGAGACAACCTATATGATTTTGTAAAGATGAAGTGGATGTTGAGTCTTGGGGCCAGGGAGTCTTGGAGCTCCTCTTGTTACAGGAGTTCCCCAATGTGAACTGGGCTGCCTGTCTGTGGGTCCTCACCTGCACACTTAAAATTCAATTGTACTGCAGGCACGCACAAAAAGGGTCAATAATGGGTTTATTTACAAAGGGGAAAGGAAAAGGTACAACCCAGGGAAAGAGAGAGAAAGAGAGAGACAAGTTAACTATCAGTTCCGCTAACTTGGAACTCCAATAGCACATTGAAAGCTGATCAAGAGCCTAACGACCAACGACCAGCCACGTGGTCCAGAAAGTGAGAGCGTCTCACATGGTTCCCTTATGTATCCCCACAAGTCCCAGAGTGCCTGCTTAGCTCCGCCCTTGGGTCCTCGCAGTTCTCTCTGTGGTGTTGCTGGGAGTTGTAGTTTCAATAACTGGAGTAGGGGGTGGAGTCCACAAAACTCTGCAGAGTTCCTTCAACACACCCTTTCCCCCTAACACTCCTGCTGCCTCTCTCCTGCCTCTTATCTAGGCTTTCCTGTGCTCCCTTCCACGTGGAGTAAGACATCAGGAGCTATAACTCTGCACCAGCTGAGGAAGCTGGGAGGAAACACAGATCTTGGACATTGCTCTGGCTTCCTGAGTGTTCTGCAGGTTTGTCTGGCCTGCTCTGGATGGACAGTCTCTATTGTTCATTTAGTCTGGGGTAGCCCAGTAGACTCCACCATCTTGTTTATGATCTGCGTTGGTGCAATGCAACAGCCAAGGTTGGACTAGCTGGGTGTGGACTCCAGAGAGCTTGGCCAAGACAACTTCCTCCAAGCCAAGAAACATTGGGCAACATTAAAGACCTGCACGGGGGGTGCCATCCGTGGGAGGAGGAAGCTTTGGAAGCGAGCCCAACACAAGGAGTGGGAAAGTGACTCTTGACCGTACTCAGAAGCTTGCCTGGGCTCTTGCTTCTGATTCAAGGGACCAGTCGGTGGTAGAAATTGAGTGAAGGCTGTAAGCAAAGCCTATGAACGGACTTCCTGGCCAGGGGGTGATGGCGCTTCTTGGAAAAATTCGCATTCCTTGCTGCCCATCCCTTGTCCACTGGACTCACATCTCCTCCCTCTCCCATGTGATACTGGCTGTCACAGACAAGCCTTCAGCAAATATTAGCTCAGCCTGGGTCTGGCTGCAGCCCCCGCTTCTGGGATCATCCCAGGGTTTGGCCGGGCTGCCTGGCACCCTGCAGAGGGTTATAGATTCCAGAACTGGAAACGACTTTGCAATTCTTATTGTTTTACCTCCTCTCCTGGGAGACAGGACTGGGCACCGACTCCCTTCCCCAGTCTCCTTTTTTCCATCATCATTTGTATCCTTTTCACCTCGACTAGTGTATAAAGAGCTATTTTAGGTGTCCCCAAGCTTCTAAACAGTAGGAGTGGAACAAAAAATACTGTGGGTGGGACAAATCCTCAACCTTAATCTTGGCCCTTGAAGTGAGGGCTGCTTGAATACAACGTGCTGTTTATGCAAATCCCATGCAAATAAGGGCAATGGATTAACGGGGGAGGAAACAATCCCAGTGGTCTCTCTGAGCCTTCCCAGCACTCCCCATTGGCCTCAGAAAAGAAAGGTATTTTCTAAAGTGCTGCTTTCTGTTAGAAGTGTCTCCTCTGCTTTGGTAGCCTCGGCCAGTGTGTCCTCAGTCTCCCGGCGTGGCTCTTTCTACGGGGCCGTGTGTGAACAAGGAGGTTTGTTTTAAGCTCTGTCAACAGGACCTTGTTGGAATGACCACACCTTCAACAGGTCTCTGTGGGGGGTGAACGTGGAGAATTGGCCAGCAGTGACCAGGGCTTAGGAGGATCAGCAAGGGCCCTGTGCTTGGCTAAGGCTGGGGAGCCACACCCGAACTGGAATGGAGGGACAATCTTTGGGGTGGGAATCTTCTGTTTGTGAGACCCTCAGCGTCCTATCTGAAAGCACACCCAGTCACCATTTGACATCCTTAGAGGCACCAGCTAAGCCACTCAACTTGCATATTTATGCAAAACAAAATGCAAATGAGCCCATTGAACCCTTTGTCCCTCTCCTGCCAAGCTGGGAACCTGGGTCTCCTGACAATCTTCTCCTTGCAGTCTTTATCCTCTCCAGAAAAGTTTTTCTAATTAGGACATGGGGCCTCTGAAATTTTGCTTGTTCAGTGAAATTCAACTCAATAAACATGTTTACTGAACTCCTACTAAGTGCAAAGCATTGTGCAGGATGTTTAGTGGGTTGCAAAGAAGAAGAAAGCCTGTTCTATATTTGAATAATGCATGGTTTCTTTCCATGAGACTTCCAGTCCTGGTCAGTTTCACATTTTAACTCAACACACCTATGTGGAGCACCTACTATGTGTCACCGAACAGGTACAAGAAGGTTACTACCCTTGTAAGTTTACATGGAGGTGATAGCTTACAGGAGGTGATAGCTAACAGGAGAAGAAACAACAACAGCACAAACAGAAGAGGAAGAGAATTACAAGCTGTAATAAGTCCTGGGAAGATGGTGGGGTTTTACTGTGATAGAAATTCTCTATGTACCAGGTAAGACTTGATCACAGTTAAAAAATATTTTTAAGTGAGGTCAAAGCAGCTACAGAAATGACCAAGTATAGAAGGTAGTTTTGCATATCACCTCCATCCTTGTTTGTTTAAATTGGAATAATGAACAATGGCCCATTAATTAATGAAGCCAATAAAGGTTTATTGAGAGCCCAAGGAGAAGAAGAACACCTGGTACTTGGGATTCCTTGTCGAGCCAAGGGCACCACAGACCTGCACTGAAGAGGTGCACAGCACAGCCACTACACTGGTGTGTGAGATACACAATGGTAGGTAGGAAGGGAGGACAAAGAGAAGAGACCTGGGTGGGGACAGTGGGCGTGGGGACCAGAGAGATGGTGGAGACCATGTTTTAACAATAATGCACAGCCTAGGTGACAAGAAAACAGGAGGAAAGAATATGATGGACCTGGTGGCCTTGTGGGCAGCAGGAAGTGTTGGTGCCTGACCTGCAGTCAATAAAGGAGAAATAAAGGAGGCAAGATAGTGGGTATTAGCAGAGGAAGAGGGCAGACAAGGTGTGAACTTGTGAATACTGGGGGGAACTCTGGGTAAAGTTAAATTGGGGAGTGATCTGCTTCCTATGATTTCAGAAAAGGTTACTCAGTAGATGCTCAGCCATGATCAGACATCAGAAAACAGAAGTGGAAACCCCAAGTCCAGAAGATATGGAGGTAGTGTGATTCTCAGTCATGAGTAGAGCAAACTCAGTTGCATCCTGAAGGTAGAATTCAGCTAACTTATGAATGGGGTTGGGGTGTGGCAGAAACAGAAAATCAAGAATGACTCCCAGGCTTTGTCTTGAGCAACTGGGAGGAGTGGTATGATTTATGTTCTGGGAGGCTGGGGGCAGGGTGGTGTTCACGACAGAAAAAGGTTGAGATGCCTCCTCGACCTGTAATTGGAGATGCTGAGGCAGGTCAAGCATGGACATAGAACCCAGGGCACACTTTCATAAAGGTACTGTGTGGACTTATCCAAAGAGGAATTGCGAATGGCCAACGGGCATATGAAAATATGCTCAACATCCCTCATAATCAGGAAAATGAAAATCAAAACCACAATGAGATACCACCTCACACCAGTGAGAATGGCACATATCAAAAAACCTAACAACAACAAATGTTGGCAAGGATGCAGAGAAAAAGGAACTCTTCTACATTGCTGGTGGGAATGCAAACTGGTACAACCACTATGGAAAGCTGTATGGCGATACCTCAGACTACTAAAAATGGAGCTACCTTATGACCCAGCAATTCCACTCCTAGGGGTTTACTCAAAGGACACAAAAACATAAATTCAAAAGGACACCTGCACCCCTATGTTTATTGTGGCACTACTTACAATAAGTAAATCCTGGAAACAACCCAAGTGCCCAAAATTAGATGAGTGGATTAAGAAGATGTGGTACATATACACAATGGAATACTACTCAGCAATCAAAAAAACAAACTCATGCCATTTGCAGCAACATGGGTGGAGTTGGAAGGGATTATGCTCAGCGGAATAAGTTAGAAGGAAAAAGAAAAATATCCAGTGATGT
The DNA here is from genome assembly GCF_000260355.1 of Condylura cristata. Taxonomy (NCBI): domain Eukaryota; kingdom Metazoa; phylum Chordata; class Mammalia; order Eulipotyphla; family Talpidae; genus Condylura; species Condylura cristata. The sequence goes on along the minus strand of NW_004567139.1, from coordinate 6,218,701 downwards.
CATTTAGAGAATAACTTAAGAGAACCAAATAAGACATTGGGGGGGGGAGGGGAAGTGCATTGTTACTACAATACACAACACAACACAACACAACAAAAAGAAACAATTATAAACTAGAGAGATCCTACAGGGGAGGGGGACAGAGAAGGATCAGGAGGGAGGAATGTGGGGGGCTATGGGGATGATGGTTGGGGGAGGGGGAAGTAAACAGTGCTATAAAATGAACAATAAGGTAAATAGATGTATAAATAAAAAATGATACTTCATGGAGCAAAGCAAAGTCTTCACATCCATGTGAGGGACATAAGGGGCTAAAGGAAAGGACCACAGGGGCCATTCTTGAGACTAAAAAGCCAAAAGCATCGTCTACACTTCCCTGGGGCAGGGACTGGACACAGTGGCTCCTGCTGTTACAGTGCACCCTAGTGCGAACTGGGCTGCCTGTCTGTGAGGCCTCACCTGTGCGTTTAAAATTCAGTTGTACTGCAGGCACGCACGAAAAGGTCAAAATGGGTTTATTTACAAAAGGGGAAAAGAAAAGTAAACAACTGGAATATCTCACCGGCTGGGCTGACTTGGAGCTCTGGAAACAAACTAACTGAAAGCTCCCTGTCACGAGGTCTGGAGAGCTGTTTCCAAGTGAGAGAGCAAGAGATAAAATGGCGCCCCATTTATCCCCAAAGTCCCAGAATGCCTGCTTAGCTCTGCCCTTGGGTCCTCGCAGTTCTCTACCAGGGGCTGCTGGGAGTTGTAGTTCCCAGTCACTGGAGCAGGGGGTGGAGTCCAGAAAGCTGGAGTAGGGGGTGGAGTCCAGCAGACTGCCGAGTTCCTTTAGGACATCCTTCCCTTTAACACTGCGGCTGCTCGTTGTTCTGATCTTCCATGGGTTTATCAGACTACGTCGCAGACGTGACTTCCTGGGGACATACTGAGGAAGTTGTAATTCTAATCTGCAGGAGGACATAGGGACTCAGGTGTTCCTCCCTGGAAGGGCCTGAAATGAGGCCGGTTAAGAAGTGGCTTTCCTTCATCTTGAGTGACAGCAACCCATGGCTTCGCAAAGAGGCCACAGACTGCAGAGAAGATCCGCTTGGGCCAGGGTCACTCTGGTCAGCTGTCTGCAGAGCTGAGGGCAGGTCTGGTCTCCCTGTGACTGCCTCAGTGTTCCTGCCTGAGGTGGACATGCTGCTGAACGGCATGTGACCAGACCCCTGGACCTAGACCGTGCTGGCCTCACTTTCCATCCCTGAGCCTCCAGGCTAACTGGAATGGAACCAATACTCACCATGAGAAACATACCCTCCATCTGCAGGCTTCCTGCCTGCCAGCAACGGCTCGGCTCAAGAACCAGCTGAAACCTGCTGCTCCTGCAGAGCGGATGGGAGAAGACCTGACCCAGAAGTGACCTGGGGCTCATCAGCATGCTAGAACACACGCCCCCGTGGACGGAGCTGCAGATGCCGAGGAGACTGATGGGAAGGAGGACGTGACCCATCTGCACCTGCCCCAGCACGGCCCAGCCCAGAGCACGCTGGGACGCCGCTCCCCGCCACCCCGCCCTGGTAACCAACCTCATAAAGCCAGGACCCCCTCTGCTCCCAGGCCGAGAGCATGGCTCGGGGCACTTGCCACTCGTCTTGCATTATGTGATCCACAATAAATATTCCTGCTTGAAACCCGTCGGCTCTTATGAAATTTATGGAGGATTAATTGGTCAAAGCCAGACAAAGCGCCTCGGGAATCTGTACGAGGAAGAGGGCGCAGCCTTCCCCGGAGCCACCTGATACAGTGCCATGGAAGGCAGGAGCGGAGGACAGCTGGGCTTTCCAGACTAACAAGGAGGTCCAGCGGCTGAAGGGCCTCACCTCTGGTGTTCCTGCGCCGTCGAGGTCCTCCCAGCTCGCCTGTCAGCACGTGTGAAACCTTACCACGATCCCAGCCCAAACCAAACCAAAGACGGACTGCTTCCTTTTGGGGCTATTTCCATTGGTCAGGCTAGATCTCTCGGAAAGCCTGCTGGAGGTGTCTGTGCGGGTTATTGTGGACAAAAGCACCGTCACCCCAAACAGGCTCGTCTCTGTGTGGATGCCTTGCCATCAGCTGAGTGGGAGTGTGCTTTTGAAGGAGGGGACACTACCTCCTAATGATGTGATTTCATCCATAAATTGAGATCTTGGAACTCAGTTCTTTGTCATGACTCAGTTGCAAGCCTTGAAGTGTCTCGGTGCAGCGAGTGTGCACTGCAGTATTTATTTGATGTTTTGATCAAAGTGGGGTGAAGTTGAGAAAAATGTCCATCTAAGAAAGAAAATAAGAGTGGAGATAGTGTTAGAGGCTGGGGAATGGTGTTCAGAGAGGCAGACAACTTTTGGGACACAAGCAATAGGTAAAGAAGTAATGTAAGGCATGATTCCTGTACTTCTCCTCCCAGGATGACAGAGAGGAAAGTGAAATGTCGATGTGATGCAGATGGAGAAGAGATGCAGGAGTGAGTTGCTTCCCTGAAGCCCGTGAAGACCATTATCATTTTAAAGCAAACTGCAATGCTTCTTGACGTCTATACATCTTGGCAGCTAAAAAAAAAGCACTAACTAATACCCTGAATGATGCTGACTTGAACTGCAAAGTCACAGAGGAGTGTTTAGCTTTGCTGGACACTGAATAACAGAGGTGTCTTCTTACTATCTAAGATGGTAAGACGCTGGTGGGGCGATTTAAATTTTAATTTTACAGGAATTAAACATCAGTAGGAAGTTTCCAGGTTACCTCCTCGTGGAAGTTCCTTTCAAATGATATACTGAATCCTTTTATCATTCCAAATAACATTTCGACTTTAAGAAGTGAGGGATGAATTCCTGTTATTCTGATTAAAAACAAGGGGTCCTCCCCGGTGGTGCAATGGGTTTAAAGCTCAGCACTGCAAGTGAGCCACAGCCACTTCAGTGTGAGTTTGATCCCGGCTCCAGAGATGATCCACGTGGTGGGGCAGACCTCTTCTGACCTGCCTGCTGCTCCCCTCTGCAGTGTATTTTGTCAGTCTGCCTCTTCTGCTCCCACTCTGTTTCTGGTGAATCCTCTCACCACCGCTGGCCAGCACCTGGGTTCTGTATGCATAAATAAATAAATCTTTAAAAAAATAAAATCAAGGGGCTGCAAAATCAATCATGAGTCGACTTTCCAGAGCAGTGGGGCCAGGTGGGTAAACCAGCAAGCCAGACCGGTGCACATCATCTGAATGAAGGCAGAGGGTTCCAAGGAGAGACAGCTTAGAACCTGCATTCTGGAACAGAGTGCATGAGGGAACCCATCTCCACTGGGCCATGGCCTGTGCAGTCTTGAACTTCTTTACCCCCTCTAAATTTTAGTGTCCTTGTGAAAGAAGCAGGCTAGTATATTGGCCACAGAATTTGTGAGTAGTATTAGTATTCCTGCAGAGAAAATGATTAGCATGATATCTGAAATAGAGTAAGTTTTCAGAGTCATCTATGTCACTACTGATGAGACAAGGAAATAGGTCTGAAGAATGGCACTAAACTGGAGCCTTGAATGCATCACTATGCACCGGATGATCTAAAAGGGTGGTGGGTGTTGGGGGCAGTGTCCAGCCCAGGAGGACCCTCTCCTGCAAAGACTCTGCTGGCTCTAAACAACGTGCTTCTGGGACCATAAACTTATTTCAATATCTGGGTCTTGACACAGAATTTTTTCCCCTGAAGCCTCATGCTTTCATTTAGAAGGACTTGGAAATGTCCGCTGCTTGGAATTTGAGGTTAAGTCCTGGGAAGGAGCAGAATGAGAAAGCAGGACTGACTTACGCGTGGGGGGTGCAGCATGAGAAAAGCCAAGAAGTCATGTCTGGCCCCAACTCAGGCACACGGGCCCCCTGCGCTCTCCACGGAGGGCAGGTGAGCAGGCAGCGGGCGGGAGGGGCGCCGGGCCCTCTGAGCTGCATAATAACCAGCGCAGCTGTGCAAGCAGAGATCAAAGATCAAATCAAATTTCAAGCTGCAGGGACCTCAATTCGATCACCTGCAGAGGTCAGGGAAAGGAATTTTTCTTCCCTGAAGAGCCCCAAGATTGGCTGAATTCCCACCAGGGGTTAGGCGCTGCCTTGAAGGATCGTTTTACTGGCTACTGCCCAGAAGCCAGGGACACGGCCTTGGGGGTGATGGCACTGCTGGGGCCCTTCTATTGTTCCCTGGCAGAGGGTCTGCCAAGGCCCATGGAGAAATTCAGGGAAAGCCCGGAGACGTGGTAGCTGGGCTCAGGGCTCAGTGCTCAAAGGTCTCCCGTTAAGAGCTCATCCCAAGGTGGGAACCAAGACTGGAGGTGTTGAGGCTTTGGTAGGTGTGATGCTGGTCCCCATCTCAGCATGCGGGGTGAAGTGGGAGGACGTGCCCCGTCTGCACATTCTCCCCTGGCCCCCCACTTCCAACACAAGCACAGAAGAAAGTCACTGGGGGGCTCAGGCCTATGCCCAGCTGTGGGGGTGCTCACTGTGCCCTGCTGGAGACTGTCCCGCCTGGTGAAATGGCCTCTCCCCAACACTCCTGCAGCAAGTAGACCCAGCATCAGCTCTGAAAGGCTTTATGGGACCTTCTGCACATGGATCGTCACCTGCCACCCTCTCTTGTCACCGTGCCTCTCCCTGCTCCCACTTGATGCTCGCAGGGCTGTGGGGAAGAACTAGGAAGGTGGGCTGCAGTGGTGGGAGGGGGTTTCACTCCCTGCGAAACAGAGCCACCAGCAGCTGGTTGTGCAGAGACTTGGGAGGTTCCTTTTGAACTATCTCCCCGGGGACCCTGCCATGGGGTTGATCGGAGTGTGCACTTTGGAGTGAGGAGTTGGGGTGCGTAAAGCAGGGGAGAATGAAATGTTTTATCACATGAGCCTGAAGCACCGGGTGAGGGTGACCTTGGCCGCTTGGGCTGTGGATGTCAATCAAACTAATGTGTTGGGGGCGGGGGAGGAAATTTGTCACCCGTTTTAATATCAGAAATTCCTTTACGTGGGTGGTAACTAGGGAGCAGCTGCAGGTAGCTGAATCACGGCCCAAATCCAGCCAAAAACGCTGGTGGGAGCCCAGCCAGCAACTGAGCAATGGCTTTTCAAGCTGGAAGGGAGCAAGCCGGACCGAGCGCGGCAGAGGGGCGCGGGTGGGGGTGGGAAGAGAAGTTTGCAAAAGCCGAGTTTGGAAGCCGGTGCATATTTAATAGGATTAGAACACATGAGTTAGAAGCTGAAAATTCTCAACCTGCCTCGTTAAACAGCCAGCCTGCAGGAAGGCCAGCCCTGCGTGAGGGCAGGGTGCAAGCGAGGCAGGGGGCAGACACCTGGGGTTCTTCCAGAAGAGCCCAGCTGGGAGAGATTCTGGAAGCTCCTAGCTCTCCCCTCTGCTCGCTCTGCAGCCTGGGAGTTTCCATCTGTCCATTCGACCCCCCTCTTGGGTCCAGGCCACACCCAGTTGGTCAATAATGCCTCCGATGCCCTGGCCTGTTTGACTTGGCCTGGGCCCGCCCGCCCACGGCCACAGCCAAGGGCAGTGTTTTACTTTCGCCTTCTCATGTGGCTGAGTGGATTCAGGTCCACCTGGGTGCTTCTCGGCTGGGTCTCAGCTGCGTCTCTGGGGCTGGGGGTTGTGGCGTCCCAGGTGATGGGAAAGGACATTTCTGGGACAGTTCTCTCTTCTAAACACGGCCTGTATTTGCAGGCCCTGGGCATTAGTCCGTGGGTTAGATGCTGTCTCTGTCCACTGGCGGGCTCAGCTGGAAGGCAAATGATGCCTAGCTGGGGCCTGGCTCCAGGCTCTGGAATTAACTTGCCCAGAGACTTCAGACTGGCCCTCACCCCTGCGGCCTCTTGATTCCTGACATTCATACAGAGGCCACAGACCATTCCAAACTCCCTTACAGGAACCTTCAGTGCCACTGAAGTGAGAAGCTAGTCCCTGCCAGGGGACAAAGGCTTCACCCCAGACCACACGGGCCACATAACGTGGCAAATGCAGCACTGTCCGTACAACCGAGGACCACCCAGGGCCCATACTATCTCCACACCCCGGGATGCTGCTTCTCATGGCGTCCCAGGACTGACCTCCGCAGCTGGGGCACGCACCTCTCTGACAGGAGCACACTGCTGTGGCTTCGCCACCCTGAAGTCTCCCGTCCTCGGTTTTTCATCACACACACTGCCCTCTTGCCAGAGTGCTGAACTGGAAAGAGGAGGGTAAATGGGTCCCAGGCCCGGGGGCATTTCTGGGGACATCATCCCCTTAAAAGTAGGTGGAGGGTTCTTGGGTTCAAATTTGGCCCTGCTTCTGAACTATACCAACTCGAGAGCAATCTGCACCCCCCTGAAGTCTCCCCCTCAAGGGGGCCCCCAGGGAGGCAGAGCTGCAGTGAGCACACTTGGTAACAGGGGTCTTTCTCATGCATCTAAACAGCGATAACCAGGTCTGCACTTGAAAGTAAACTCTGCCTCGGCCAGGCTCGGCCGGGCGAGCGACATGACGCCTTCCTTGTTGTCCGCGGCCCAGCAGCCTGCTCGGCCGGACGGTCTGCTTCTTGCGGAGGCCGCCGCCTCCCAAGGCCTCCTTCCTGGCCTGCCTCCCGGCCCAGGACTTGGTCTGGATAGGTCTGGATCTGGCCTGGGAAGGCCCTGGAAGGCCCCGTGTTTGGACAACCCAAGGGGATTCTTGAACCCGTGTGGGGTGGAGCGCCAGCACCCGGATGCGGGGGCCGCAGGAATCTAGGGGAAGCAGAGACCATCCCCACAGCTCTGGGGAGCCCTGATCCGCAGCGTGTGTCCTGCCGGCTGTGTAAACAGTGACCGAGCCGCTGATGACTTCCAGGGCCCACCAGATGGCCACAGGGACAGCGGCTGACACGCTTCCCTCCTTTCTCCTCCCTTGTTTTTATCTGCTTCTCCTGCTCAGGGCTAGGACCGCATGCGAGATGCCCGGGGAAGCTTTGCCTCAATCCTACACCTTTGTGTTGAAGGTCTGCACCCCAGCTCCTGGGGTCAAAAGTCACCTGTCCCCAGTGAACCCAGGCCCTGCAGGTCTCCTCCTGGCCTCGCTCTCTGAGACCCCACAGAGCTCAACCATTCCTTTACTTTCAAGGGACTGTCCCTAGCAACTCAGCGGCAAGGCTTTGTTTGTTGATTTATTTATTTACATTACTCTTGAGCCTCTGATAGTAACATTTTTTTTTTTTTTTTTTGCCTATATGAATTTATGTGTCCCACCTGGGCTAGGCTGGGCATGAAGCCTTGTGAGGAATTGCTGAAATATAATCTAGAGTCTTAGGGAGATTACATGCTCCATTTCCAGACTTTCGAGAACATTTGGGTGGCAGGGGTTCCTGCGGGTCTTCACAACACAGTTCTAAAGTGGAGGAGAGTTTGTGGCCAAATGCAGGCAGCAGAAAATGTGCTCTCCCCCAACACCCCACCCCCGTGCTCCTCACTGGGGGGGCCCCAGCCCCGAGCACCTCCAGCTAGACAGGAGCCTGCCGCTGTTTCTCGGCAATGTGGCCACGACCCGTTCCTGTCCAGGCTCTTCCCACTTCACCACTCCAATCTGCTCTTCCTCCCACGAAGTGAGTTCTCCGTTTCTTGCTCTGTGTGGACAGTTGCTGCTACACTTGGGAGGGAGAGCGGGGGTCACAGTGGTGGCTGGTGACCCTGGACACTGCCCGTCCTCAGCTTTCCCAGCTCCCTCTGCGCTCAGCATGAGCTCATCAAAGAAAACCAAGCAAAGAAAAGGAAACTGGTCTTGGGACACATGGAGTCATTTAATAGGGAAACTGGGAGCGAGGGAGAAGAGGAGAGAAAGGCAGGGGAGGGAAGGGGGGGCGGAAGGTCAGGAGATGGGAGGGGACAGGGGAAGGGGAGAGGAGAGAAGGGAGGGGGAGGGGAGGGCAGCGAAGGGTGGGGGAGGAGCGGACAGTGAAGGGAGGGGAGAGAAGGGGAGAAGCACTGGGGTGGGCAAACGGAGGTGGGTTTCCAGGGTGCCCTGCACCAGTGGGTAGCGGGGCGCGTGACCTGGGCAGGGCTGCGCTGTCCTAACTGTCCAACCAGCCTTCCCGTCACTCCAGAGAAATAAAAAGCGAAGCCCGCAGTGATTTCCAGTCCACCCTTGGCTTCTGGCCACGTCCATTCCTCGGCCGGCCGTGCCCAGCAGCTCCTCTGGTGGGGGCAGCGGCCTTGCCAAGTTCTCTGTCACTGGTGCTCAGGCTTCAGCTATGTAATCCGCGGAATGAAAAAGCAAAAGCCGGTTATTATTATTTTTTTTTCCCTCACTTGGCTGAAAAATCCACCCCAGCCGCTCTTTGTTTCCCTTTCTTCTCCTCTCAACGCTTTCTGTATCTTGTTTTCTGAAGCAATAAGGAATCTCAGTGGAGAGGTATGAAGAGCAGAGCTGAGAGAGCGAAAGAGTCTGTCTCATGCTCACAACCGCTGCTCTCTTATCCTAAGAAATGCTTCCATGAAGACTTCGCCTATGCCACAGGCCTGGGGTGTCCACCCAGGATGCCCCTGTGTGGTCCGGCTCCCGCGGCAGGGAGGCTCCAGGGGACCTGCGTGCACATGGAGCAGGGCATGGCTGGGCACAAGGGAGAGCAGGTGGTTTCTCAGAGTTCACCCGGCGGGCAAAGAGGAGCCTTGGAGGCCTAGGAAGTGGGGGGGGGGGGCAGGAAGAGCACCATGAACCGCAGGCATTGCACGTGGCCTCATGGTGTGGGTCTGAAAACGGGGGCCAGGAGGTGGGGGGAGACTTGGGGCTGCAGAGGAGGGGACCAGGCCTGGCTCCCACGTTGGCGTGTCGTGCTTATTGGTGTGTGACCAAAAGGCACAGAGACGTCTGCAGCCGCCACGTGATGCGGTCGGTCTCAGCGGTGCAGGGGGTGGACACGTGAGCGTGGAAGAACAGGACCTGGTCTTTCATTTATATTCCTATACATGTGTGTAATTCTACGTGCACTAGTAGTCAGGTAGGTCTAAGAGCCCCTTTTCTCAGGTCCTGGCGGGTAAGTTGACAATCAGCATGTGATATATACATGAACTAAAACACGTGGGCGACGAACAGCTGCGCCCCACAGACGCCGCCTCTGTCACGTCCATAGAGAAACGAGGTGTCAATACACGCTGCGAGGAAAAATGAAGTGGGTGAAGACGCAGAGGTGTGGGGACTCACGCTGACGACTGTGTGGTCAGAGACGGGCTCTCGGAGGTGGGATGGAACAGGGAACTGGAGGAAACGAGGGGCCCCGTTGTGCCATTATCTGGGGGAATCGACATCAGTCTCCTGGCAAGAATGAGCATGTCCCAAATTAGCTGGCGATGACAGGGAGAGATGACAGGAATTTTAGGTGGTGAAAGTGAAAGTGCTCACTTTAGAAAGTGAGAGGAGGGAAGAGGCTCAACAGGACACCTGGTGTTTTGGCTAGGTTATCTGGGTGGTTGGTTGGCAGTGTTATGAAAATTATTTTAAAAATGGCAATGAGGTCGGCTTGCAGGAGCTGGCGGCACACCCTAGGCCTCTCCTGAGTGCCACCCAGCCCCCGAGGTGTCTCCCACGCTGACCACTTCACTTTAAGAAAACGATGGATGACCTCAATCCCCAATGTCCAGCTTCAGGAACTGGTCTGAGGTTGACTCGGTTTCCTGCTTTTTTCTCCTCTCTTCCTTTTGAATTCTGGTCAATGACGCCGCTTGCAAGACCAAGTCAAGTCTTCCTAGGACTAAGAAGTATACAAACAAGACCTCACTCCCCAGACAGACCTTGGCAGACCCGCAGTCCGGCCTGCGGCTGGGACCAGACTAAGCAGGCAATGCATTTCGGGAAACCAGCGACACTGGAACTCTGATGGCAAGTTTAGCACATTTGAGAAGGACTTCCGGAAGGTGTTTGCTAAGTTACCTGATAGGGTCAAACATTGTGCTTCCCCGTTCACGGGCACCAGGTGCTGTTCCTGGCTCATTTGGGGTGACTCATGGCCCTGGACCTGCTGACATACCTTCCCTTTCTTTTGCAAATGACACCACCACTCTCGTCCATCCAGCACAGGTGTTCCCCTGGAGAGGGGCTCCCCAGCAAGCCCACCTTTCCGCGGGGCTTGGGTGGCCACTGGTATCAAGCCCCTCACAAGCACGTGCTGGCCCCAGACAGGATGGTCAGTGACCCGTCTCGCCTTCTAAACACTAACGTTGCGCCATCCTGACAGATTTCCAAACAGAACAGGAGAGGCCAGCCGGCTTAGCTTTTGCTCACCTTTCTACACACGTCCCAACTGGGCTGAAATTCCGGTCCAGGCCGGAACCTCTGCTCTCACAAGCTTTTACATCACTCATCGCCATGCTTTGCACAGCCATTCTGTGTCCTCCACGTGGGTCCAGGGTGGCGTGACATGCTTTGGGGGAGCAGAGGGAGAATTCCGGTGTGGGTGGAGGTAGAGGGGTGCGGCCCCTTGGAAGCATCTGAGAGCAGGGGAAAGAAGCAGGACCTGAGCTGCCCACTGCCTGTAGGCTAACCCCCAGAGGCCCTGGCACGGGGGGACTCCTGGCCCTATTTCCCTTGCCTGCCTCCTCCAGGTGCATCTTGGGGTGTCCTTCTTTCCGTGGGTAAAGATGTTCCATGGATTCTAGTCTCCCCTGACTGAGTGTGAGGTCCTCAGGGGTCATGTTTACCTGTTCTCTATTTTCTGGCTGAATGAATGAGTGACTGAACCACCTGGGAAGCTTGAAGCCAGAAACCCACCCTGGTACCATGTTCAGCAGCTCAGTCTTCCACGCTGGGGTAAGGAAAGTCTTTTTTCAGAATGAGTGACCCAGGATGAAAAAGAGCGACAACTCCTTTCACACAGGAGGTGACATCAGAAACCCAAGTGACTGAATCCTGCAGGGACTTGGGGGCTTGACGAGCTGCACCCTGGGAAGGGAAATCACTGGGGTGAGCGAGCCCCACAGACGCCCATGCAGGAGTCCGTGGAGACCAGCGAGCCGCCCCAAGTGTGCGGGACAGAGAGCAGGCCAACCTCCAGGGGGTTGGTTTTTAACATGTGAGGTGGGCTTCGCTTTGAAGTTTGAAATTAAGTCAACTTTAAAAAGTGAAAAAGTTAACTCACCACCACTACTTCAGGAGGAAAAACACAGCCCTGGAGGAAGGGAGTTGGGCAGATCTCTAAGAGTGCCGGAGCTGGTAGGGGGGTGGGGGAGCGGGCCCCAGAACCAGGAAGGCCAGGGGTTCCCCAGCAGGTGGGGTGCAGGGGTTGTGGGGGAGGGAGGAGCTGGTACCTTGTCAGGCACTCTCACCTTGCTGACTTCTGCCCACAGCTTTCATCTGTGTGCTATTTGTCTCGCAACTCTAGAATCTAAAAGGAGGCCAGAGTTGAAAGGTGAATTTTCCTAAAGCTGGCAGAGGTCTGCATTTGGATGGGAAAAGCTTGGGGTAGGACAAGGCCTGGATCAGAGAAGCTGGAGCAGCCCCGGCCTGCGGTCCACGACAGTTTTGCAGTCTTCATGGAACAGAAACAATGCGGTAGGTGCGCAGACCCTTGCGTTTCACCTCCGATCCTACCTGCATCTCTTTTCGGGTCATCAAGGCACCTATGGGGACCTTCCTGCTATCAACCCACTGCAGGGAGCCCTGTCTGGGGGCGGGGCCCTCGTGGGCGGGGCCCTCGTGGGCGGAGTCATCGTGGGCGGAGTCATCGTGGGCGGGCTCGTCGTGGGCGGGGTCATCGTGGGCGGAGTCATCGTGGGCGGGGTCGTCGTGGGCGGGGCCCTCGTGGGCGGGGCTAGCAGCAGTGTCCTGAAGTTGGCTGATTTTCTGGGAATGTGTGTAGCAGAAAGGTCACGGGCTGGGAGTCCAGCTGTCAGAAACCCAGCCCTGCTCTCTCTACAGCCCAGCAGTGCAAGTAACTCTAGTCAAGTCTCTTCTCTTTTTGGGTGTCAATTCTATCTTGTGCAGAAGGAGACGATTCAAACGACAGTAAGATGGGAGGAGTTGCCCATGGCAGAGCTCATGAGATGGTCCTGGCTGCCTAAGGAGATAGTCCAGGCGTAAAGCTGCAGAGAACAGGGAGGCTGCTTTGAGTCTTCGGTGTTGACGGTCTAAGGTGAGCTCCTTTCACCTATGCTGTCTGCACAGGTGCCTGAGTGTGTAAATTTGACAATATGGGAATATGTAAATTTGAGACAGCTCTACATCAGTGTTTTCTTTTATCACCAGGTAGTGTGGAGGGCAATAGTGGAGCAGCAGGGATGCAAAGGGTTCTCTGACCTCCAAGTGCTCCTGTTAGGTCCTCCTCCAGTGAGGGGATGCTGGCAGATTGGAGTTCAGGCAGCAGCATGGTCTTGCAGGTGAAGGGTACCTGGTAACACCTGGGAGATCATCTTATGGCTGATGAGTCAGAGTGTTTCCCTGTTGCCTCGCACCTCTGCTCCGTCTTATTGCGTTATCCATACCGTCCCACATCGTCCCACGTGGGGGGAGCATATGGAACTCAGGAGGTTGGCCTTGTTGACGGGGCTCCCTCTGCTGTGGCCTCAGCACAGCCAGAAGGCCTGAATTAAAGGCTGTTACTGAAGCCAGAAGGTTGCAATCAGGAGTTGGCTGGCGAGGCTATGGGTCACCAGAAGGGTCACCCTTGACTTATTTCCATGTCCCCCAGTCCTGTCAGGGGTCTGTAGGGGCACTGAAAGCAAACACGGTTGGAGGCTCCAATCAGAAACAGCCTGTGACCTTCCCTGGCCCACAGCAGTCTGGATGGTTCTTCCCTCCCGCAGCTCCCCTGGGTCATAGCTGGATGCCAGCTCTGTGCCTCAGAGCATCTCTGGGCACAGTTCAGGCATAAAGCAGCAGAGACCAGGGGAATGGCTTTGACCCTTCCATGTGCTGACAGTCTAAGGTGAGCACCTTCCCAGAGCAGGAGTATGAACTATGCCGTATGCATTTGCAGGTCATGTTTCTGCAGATGAGTGCAGAATGCACATGCCTCGCATGTGAGCATGTGAGCTTGCAGGAAGGGAGCTGGTGGGGGACACAAAAGCCTGTGAAAGTCTTGTGTGTGGTGCCAGCGAGTTCAAAGTGACCAGCCTTCCATTGTCTCAGTATCCCTTGTTCTTTTGTGGGAAGGCTTGAAGAAGCCACCCTGAATAGCATGGTAGAGGGGCTGGCTCCTTGTTACTGAGTGGACTTGACTGGTCAGTCAGCATCAGGTCTGATCAGCAAGGGAGAACTAGGGTTGAATACAGCGTTAAAAGGACTTGGGGGTGGGGAAGGGTACTGGCAGCCATCCTCATCCCTGTTTCTCTCTTAGACCTCACTATCCCTGCTTCATGTATGGTGACCATTTTTGGCAACAAAGTTCTCCCGTTGACTATCAGATTCCTTTTGGAATGGGAGGTCCTGACGAGTATTAAAGGCTTCTTTCTGGTCTTTGGGGACAGCAGTCCTAGTACCTTGAGTAGCTCACCTATTGACTTTGTATAATGACTCCAATTTACGTGTTGTTTTGCATGTGATTTGCATTACACTAGGGCCTCCCCCTGCCATGAATATTTATCAATAGTTGCATACCGTGGAAGATGCTATATAATGAGAACTAGGGTTCAGGAGACAAAATCCTCGACTAGAAATGTTTGTGGCTTTTCACCAGCAGCTTGGAGAGGGACTTTTATCCAGTCCACTAATCCATCTCTCCGCCTACTTTTCTTTGACAGCTTCTTAATAAATGATAATTTTCTTGGGATTATCCTTAGTTTGGGTTCTCAAAGCATGCGTGGCCCAGCCTAGATGTAACCGAGGGTCAGGGCACGTTGAAGTTGTATTTGCATGTCCTTTAAATCGTTCCTACCTACAATGTCATGACTTTCTCGAGCACCTCTTCTTTCAGATCAACTCGACAGCTTCCTCAGACCACAAGGACCCTTGGAAAGGAGAATCACAAGCTTTATTGCACTTTCACTGAAGAAAGGAAGACACCCATGAGCTGTGGGAGAAATTTAGCAAGTACTCTTCCACTAAGTTTCAGGTTAGGCAGGGAAGAGCAATAAGTATTTTCTGCACTCATTAGGTGAAGAGAGAAACACACAGAAAATTGTGCTCTGGAGAGTTCATAATCCATCTTCCCTGCCCACCTATAATCTCTCTGGATTCATTTGGTGGCAGTTTCACTTGCTTGGTGAACTGTACCTTATGAACACAAATAATATTTTGTCTCGTGACTTCAAAGAGGCCACCGTCATTCCATTACGTCATGGTTCATGGACCTGCTTTGAAATGGGACTGTCGAAGTCAGGGTAGTGTAGGCCATATGTCCACAGCACGTGAACTCAAGAATATGCAGACTCCAAAGTGATGTCCAGCTCTCCTCCAAGTGGTGGCTCAAAGATGCTGGCTCCTTCTGTCTTGTCAAGACTCAGCCATCTTAGAGTCCTTTGCTTCCAGTTACAGGGCAAGGATGCACAAGATGGTTTGTGGGTCTGGCTGAGAGGTGGGACATATTGTTTCTTCTTTCACTCCAAAAGTCAGTAACAAGATCGATCCAATTGCCAAGAAGATTGGGGAATGTAGAGATGCCCAGAAATGTGGGAAAATGCTCGTGATCTCTGTTGCACACACATATGGAGAGAACTACCTGCGTAGAACTTCCCTCTCTTTTCAACCCTTGTCCTCCCTGTAAGCTGTTTCTGAGAACACAGAGAAAAAGAGGAGGCAGGATAGTCTACATCTGGTTTTAATTGGATAAATCAGGATGTGAGGAGATGCCATTTGCATTCTTTGCTACTCTTTTCGAGGCAAATGAGTACTATCTAGTTATTTGGAAAGAAGCGGTCTCTCTTGCCCATATCAGTTGGTGGCTGTCTCTGGGCTCTGTTGGAAGCATAACATGCACAGGATGGCATTGCCATGGGCACTGAAATCTAAAGTTGTAGCAGTTTGCTGGGTTGTTCTTTCTGAATTGCACACAGAGGAAGGTGGGCTCTATGGCTTCCAAGTTATTAACACAGGTGCTGGGAGCTGACTCAGCTCTATGCTGCTTACTGGAGAAACCGAAGGTGGGAGGAGGTTGTGTGTACAGATGGGCTTTCTCTCAGACTCAAGTCTCAAAGATGCAGACACCTGGGGCACAGCTCTGGGAAATGCGCTATTTAGAAGGTCTTGGCCAGTGGCCAAGGCCATGTTTTCATCATCTAGAATAGGTTAGAAAAGTCAATTAGATGGAAATCCTGGTCGACTTCTCCTTCTAGGCCCTTAGCGCCTAATTCCCAGGTGCCATCTGTGCTAACTGGCACCACTCACCTTCTCTCTGTAGACTTTAGATTATTAGGTTAGAGTTTAGATTATTAGGATTCTTTTTTGGGGGAAAGTCTAATGTAAAGCATTTGTGGAAACCAGCATAGGGTCAATGCTTAAAAGATACCGAATTTTAGGAGTACAGCACGTAGTGGCAGAGAAATGCCCTGAGCTGCAAATAATAAAACTTGAACAGCCGTAGCTTTAAATTAAGAGCATAGACTTGCCCTACAAGGAAGTCGGGACCATGATGGTACAGGACTGCTTTGGCACCCAACAATTACTAAGTCCTGTTTCCTTCCACTTCTCTACTTTATTCCTTAACTTGTTGGCTTTCCATCCTTGTGGTCACAAAACACCTTCTGTGGCTCAAGGCAGCACATCTCCATTTAAGGAAAGAAGAGGGAAGAAGTCAACAGGACTAGCAACATCTGTCCCTTTTATCAGGAGAACAACAGTTGATCTTAAAATACAGATTAGGACAAACAGTTGTGTTCAAGAAAAGCCACAATCTAACTTTATGTTCATTTATGTTGCTGGAATCTCTCCTTTCTCCCTTACTTTCTTTGAGCTGGGACCCCCAGTCTTGAGTTCAGGGTGATGTTCTCTTCCTCCTTCCCTTTGGTATATCTCTTAAAGATGGAAAAGGAGATTTCCAAAGATGAGGGGCGGGGAGTACGGTCTAGGGCACAGAGGTATTTTGATATGTTTTAGCCAATGGAATTGTTTATTTCCCTTCAATTCTATTTTTTTATCACCTGCTGTGAACTTGCCTGCTTTTTCTGAGCTCTTTTACCTCAGTCTTTGACTGTAAGATTCCAGACTCAAGCAAGTCATGGGGCCTGATTGTCCTTGGATGGGTAGGTGAAGGCATAGTCAGGGGTATTGATAAGTTATTCTAAGAAGACAGAAAGTGAAATCTGTCACAGATGTAGAAATCAACTCTTGCTAGACTCATCTGGGCTTGGTAATTGGAGAGGAGAATTTCCAGCCGTGCTTTAACATATCTAAATAAAAACTGACTTAAGACTCCAGTTCACTCAAACATCAAAAAAGAAAGATTCTTTCTTCTTGTCTCTTTCTTATATTCTAAGGAAATGAAGACCCAGAATTTTTAACAAGTCAACATTCCTTGGGTCGGTCATATTAAGAACTAGTTTTGTATTTCCAAGGTACGTAGTCAAGGCTACCAATATTTCTAATTAATCACTGTCAACTGCCCCATACTTTCGGGGCAGACGTTGGGAATCACCCTCGGCCAGCTTAATGCTGGTTTATGGTTTAACAGTCCTTCCTTCAGCTTAGAGCTTTGGTGCGTGGGGCTGGTTATTGAGATGCCCTGACTTCTGTGTGTCACACCCATCACTGACACCTTCCATACTCGCTTTAAACAGATAAGAAGACACCCAGAGCTCTGTTTTAGTCTTTCAATTCAGCTCTGTTTAATTTTTCCTAAGATGAGAAATCCCTTTCAGACACATTCTACCTCACATCTCCATCTTAACGATCTCTGCAAAGTTTCTGAGTCAGAGACAATGGGGTGCACCCCAAACTCTGCTATTGTGGCCCTGGGGTGTGCATGGCTTTGCCTAGGAGGTGATCCAAAGAAGAAAGCAGCATCTTCCTCTCTGCAGGGAGCTTGTCAGAGTGGGTGACATGCAGTGGCCCCAGCTCTTCTTTTCACAGCTGGGAACATTTATCGGGGGCTGAGGTGTTCCATAAAGACTGCCACAGAAGGGGCAGTGAAGCACCTCCTCTTTCTCACCGGACTGCAGCCTAACTCGATCTGACCCCCGGGCAGTTGATCCATCTGCAGCTGGGCTGAAAGGCCCTGAACAACCCTGATCTTTGGATTATGAGGGAGTAGGGGGACCCTATTGGGAAGAGCGGGGGACTATAGCAGAGTGATGTTCTGTGGGTAAGGTCGGACCATTAAATTTAATTAATTTAATAATTAAATAGTGGTTGGTGTTTTTAACTACCCTCATTACCTAAAGAGGATAATTAAATAGTGGTTGGTTAATCCTACCTTAATTGCATTATAATTATCTTTGCCCGCCAGGCGCCTTCAACTCTGTGTCGTCTCTCCTGAACATTGAAAATATTTGGGATTGAATGCTGATTGAAGTTAGGAAGGCGTAAGTGAGACATTTCTCTTCCCTCACCACACGTGTTCTGGTCGGGGCTGATGCTTCTGACCATCCTCATCAAAGAAAGAACAAGTTAGGACATGGCTTTGACTAGAAAGTACTAACCCACCTGTTAACCCTCTTCAAAGTATGTTTTTCTCCTCAAGGTGACTTACTTTGGCTATTTTCATTGTCTTGGACTTCTACTGGATGTGCTGCTAAGCCTGGCTGTAGATAGGAGGAATGAAATTCACATGTGTTTGTCCAAAAGAATTTTCATTTGCAAATTACTGGCCCTGAAGCCAATACCTTGAACGCATCACAGGGCTTCTGGTCTTGTGCTCCCTACATTCTGTAGGATGTACATTTACTCTTACAAATTAAGATCAAAATCATATGTAACATTCACTGTCAATTACTGTTGTATCTTCCATCATCACAATCCTCCAAGAAGGTACTATTATCCACCCTACTTGTCAAGGAGAAAATAAAGCCCAGACATGTTAAATGACTTTCTCAGGGTCACACGCAATGAAGTTGCAAACCCTTGACTTGAACTCAACTAATATGACTCAAAACCAGTCATCTGAAACCTCGTTCACTTCCTATCCTCTTCACCTTTAAAGTGCACCTGTCTTCTGTGACCCATGTGAAGATCTTCTCTTGGTAACTGCTGGCTCTATGGGTCCCTCCGCAGGCTTTGAGGCATCAGCCTGGCTTCTACATCTTACCACCCCCTCTCCTGGCTCACTTGACCATGGTCCTTCCTGGTCTTTTCTTCCGCTTCCGGGTCCCCCCTACAGGGCTCACATTCAAAGGGCCGATGAAACCTTCAGCTCCGGAGCTCAGTTGTCGCCTACCGCCTTTGATCCTGTTTTATGGTTGACTTGGCTAAAGTCCATATGTGTCACCAATGGGCTTTCAAGCAGCCAAAGCCCAATTCTGAGGTGATTTGCACACACCAGTTCGGAGGCATCCATGCCCTCTGCTGAGGGCTGGAGACACATGCACTGGCCTGAGCTCTGCCTCTCCCTCGCCTCCCCCTCAACGATCCACAGACTCAGGAAGGGCCCTGGCATGTTTCTGTTGCTGCGACACATATGCTGTGTCCTAATCCTTCCTGTGTTTGCTGTAGGTATGGCGGTTCTCCAAGACAAATTACTGATGTTGTCGAGGAGGTCACCCGGCAGGGCGGGCGGGTGTCCTGATGGGGGTGGGGAGCGTAATGTCTCTGGGGATGCGCTCCCGAGGCCACCTCCGCCTCCTGGCCCGATCGGTGACGGTTTGACTGTGCTGGACGCTGGGCCCCCAAGCTGCGAGCTGGCAGCGGGGAAAGGAAGGAAGAGAAGAGCTTTACCTACTGGCCCTGTCATTTGATGAAGGGGAAGCTTGGATGGGGCAACAGATGTTGGTGGTGGACCTGCCAAAACTATGTTGAGGGTAAGGGAGTGATGTATATGTTACTTGACACGGGAGGATTAGGGGAACCATGAGGAAGCCTGCCTCGTCCCTTCACACCGTGACACCTCGGGGAAGTGAGTGATGAGAACAGAGCCGCTCGGTCCACGTACACACAGGGAGTGAGCAGACCAGGCAGGCAGCTTGAGTGATGCTTTTGCTTTTCCCACCCCCTCCCCCCACCCACTCCCCTGCTGGGGCAATTGGCAGGCGTGGTGAGATGTATTGTCCAAGCTGCAAAATCAAAAGCAGGAGTCCTTTGATGGAAGAGCTGCCTTCTGGGTTGTCTTTCCTTTTTTACCCAGTTAGCCTTCCCGCCCATGTCTGCGTTGATAAGGGATGTGGGACGATGCTTGATCCTTCTTCCTGGATGTTGCAAATGAAGTCATATGGAAGGTGGCCAGAGCGTCCAGCCATTCGCCTGTGAGGATGGCACCAGGGAGCACCAATGAAAAGGAGCACCGTTCAGCTCACTCAAGATGTCAGAGACAGCAGACAGAGGCGACTGGAAAGCCCAGGCTGGGCTAAATGAGAAGCAGACAGCAGGAGGGAGAGAAGTGGGCACAATTCCGTGGTCTTTTCTTGCCGTTTGTGCTAGTTTTTCATGGGACTCTCAGTTCGCTTGGTGGAGACAGAGGTCAGAGATGAAGATACTCATCTCATGCCCACCTGTGACGTGGGTGGTGGGGTGAGAGGGTAGAAATGGAGGGGGGGGGCACTGGGAGACTGACCTTGGGGAAAACACTTGCTTTGGTATTAAAGCGGCTTTTGGAAAGGACTCTGGGGTTTAGATTCTTCCCCTGCCTGTCACTCCTAGGGGTGGGAGGACAACCCAGTTGAAGACCTTCACTGGATCTAGAGAAGCCATGGAGATTCTTCAAACAGGGTAGGGGGAGAGCTTACTACAGAGACTCAAGGCTGTTTATCCCTCAGAGGAAGCAAATCTCTAAACCAAGTCTCTGCTGCCTTCCGCAATTCCAACCCATTTCCACCGGAGACGCTAGAAGGATGGAGGCAGGGGGTGGGAAGGAGCCGTGGAAAAAGAACAACATGAGGGAAATGTTGGGGGAGACGCAGAGGAGTTAGAGAGGGAGTGTGTGAGGTGGTGGGGAGGAGGAGGAGCAGAGCTGAAAGGGAAAGGACGAAGCATTCAATATGGCGGCATGTGAGCGCAGGTAATACCAGGGAGCCACGCAGGTGCTGACTCGCTGGCCTCCTGCCTGGACTTGGCATCTCCGGGGAGCAGACTGGAGGAGGCATTTATGCTGACTGGCCTGCAGGGCACCGGGCAGCCTGGGGGTCTTCACTCTTTCTGTGGAGTCTCCCTGGCGTTTTCTCGCGTTTTCTCGTGATCTCTTCCTCTCGTGGCCATCCTGCCTCTGTTCTCCGCCACCCACCACGCACTGCTCTTATAGCCTGTCTCTCAGCTCAGGTGTGCCCCCTCACCCATGCCCACACCACACTCCAGGTGTGCCGCATCAGGCCTGCGCGCCCCAGGCCCACGCTCCCAAATGCCTCCTGTATGCAAGGCTGCAGGTGATGGCCAGAAAGGCCAGTGGCGCGAAATTCTGAGCATCCTCCGTTACCCTCCGGAGATTCAAGGCACTGAGGGGGGTCAGGGCTCAGACAAGAGCTGCAGGAGACACACTCGCTGGCTCAAACACCTCCCCTGATCTCTTCTGCCCCTGGGAAAGACTACTGAGGGTCCCCTGAGAAGTCCTCAGACACTCAGGTTGTTCTTAGGGGAAAAGGTAGGGAAATAGTGACAGCAGAGAGGCGGGCAGCCGCACAGGTGAGGGAATCGGCCAAGTAGCTCCCTGTCATCATTATTGGCAGAATTCTACTAGGGACTTAATCTGCAACAGCTCAAGGTTTTCTAGGTGTTGCTGTGAACCTGTAAAATGCTTTGGGAGGGTGTATTCCTTTGCTCAAGCTGGCAGAGCAAAATATTACAGACTGGAGGGCCTCAACAACAGAAACTTAATCTGTCACGTTCTGGAGGCTGGAAGTCCAAGATTCAGGTGTCAGCTGCTGGGTTTCTGCCAGGGCACCCCCCCATACTGCCCCCCCCATACTGCCCCCCCCCCCCAGGCTTGTAGGCTGTTCTCCTCTGCCTGGGTCTCTGTGCGGCTTTCCAGTTCCATGTCTGGGTTCTGACTTCTTAGGACATCGGTTCTATTGTAGCTGAGCCCACTTCTGTGACCTCCTTTTGATTTAATCAAGGCTCTATCTCCAAATGCAGTCACATTCTAGGGTCCTGGGGGTTAGAGGCTCAACATATGAACATGGTCACCTCACCCCACGACAGAGGAGGAAACATGCTCATTCTAGTTGCAGAGGTCAGTGGCTCGTTGTCTATTAGCCGAGAGCTGTGTGGCAGGGGCAGGGTCCAGCTGCCAGCTCCTGGGCCCCGGGAGCCTAGCAGCTAGGATGCCCCAGCTGAGGAGAGGCCAGTGACTTGCCCAAGGACACGGAGCCCCAGCAGGAGAGCTGGAATTTCAGCACAGTCAGTGGGACCCATGGAGATGTTTGCTTTGCTCCTATCACAAACAAAGGGTGCAGATGGCGGAATGGGGAGGGTGGAGCCTGAGGCCTGGAGGAGCGCAGGGCTTGAAAGGAACAGCAGCGCAGCGGGGAGGGACAGGGGGGAGGGACAGGTGTAGGTGGGGCTATGGGAGCATCTGGCTCCTGAGTGATCACCGCTGAGGTGACCAGAACGCCTTGCTCTTGCCAGACTCATGGCCACGAGTCCCCTTACTCCCAGCCCCCTGCTTCTCCTGCATTTCCAGTTTAAGACCGTGGCCGGCACGGCAGGTGTGTAGCTGTGCCTGTACCTCCAACCCTCCAAAGGGCTTCTAAAGGGGCCATTTCCGAGTAATGTCGCCTAATAGGAAAGAAACTCTCTCAAAGCTTCTTTCAAGCGCTCACAACACACACCGAGACACACGCACGTTGCATTTCTTAGTGCTTAATTTTAGAGTTTTGAACATTCCAGAGAAGCTAAGAGAGATGAGTGGCGATGTGGGTTGAGGGACACCTCTCTAGCACCTTCTCCCCTCTGGGGCCTCTTCAGTGCAGCCAGCTGGGCCCCCCCCCTAGTCCCGTGCATTTCCCCCCCCCCCCCCCCCCTTTTTTTTCCCCCCCCCCCCCCCCGAATTCTGCTTACTCACATGACCAGAAGGCTTTAGAAATGGGTCACAAGACTTAGCTTCCCACCCTGCTCGTAGCAATTATCATTACCTAGCATAGTAGCTCGTGTCTGCTTTCGACTGAAACCCGTGCTGTACTCCTGCGTCACATCTGGGTATGATGGTTATCTTCAGCCTGCAGATGAGCAAGGAGGAGCATCCCAGCATAACCTGCAACAGCAAAAAATCAGAAAGTCTCCCTGGTAGTGCAAGGGGTTAGGTTGCAGCATTATGTGGCTTTCTGCAGACACTGCAGCCTGAGTCCAGTCCCTGGCCACATGGCGCAGCAGGCCTCTCCTGTCTTCCCACTGCTCCCCTCAGAAGTGGATTACAGTAGATAGATCTGCCTATTCTGCTCCCCACACCATCTCTGGTGAATCCTCTCACCCCCGTGCACCTCTGACCTGTTCCCCAGTTCTTGTATGCATAAATATCTTTAAAAAATATCAGAAACCAGCACATACTTTCTCAAATTGCAAATCCCTCATTTTTTTTAAGATTATTTAATTATGCATACAGAGCTAGGGTATAGGCCAGAGTGCAGGGGCAGTGAGAGGATTTACCAAAGACAGAGTGGGGAGCCGAGCAGGCAGATGGGGAGACAGGAGAGGTCTGCCACACCCTGTGGGTCACCTCTGGGGCGGGGATCGAACTTGCACTGAAGTGGCTGCGGCCAGCTGGCAGTGCTGCGTCCCAACCCATTGCACCACCAGGGAGGGCCTGCAAATCCCTCATTCTTAATGTATTTTGTCCAAGAAGTTCACCTTAATCCCCGTTCAGAGACCTGGTAGATACACAATTGAGGTAACAGCTTTTCCGCACTGCCGAAGGAGAGACCGCAGTCATTCACAAGCTTCCTGACAGTGCAACGGGTCCCCGTCTCCCTGCACTCTCAACCACCTGGTTAACGTCTGCACTTGCCAGATGTTTAGACCTGTGCTGCTGATGCCCTCTGCTCTGCGCTGAGGAGCTTGGCTGGGTTCTCTAGTAGAGGCTGGAACAGTGTGATGCCTGGGGAACAGAATAAAGTCTATTTGAATGAATGAGTGAAGCAGGTTCCCCGCTCGCTCTTCTCACACCCACACCTGAGTTTCAGCTAGCTTCCTTTCACACCTGGTGATATAATGAAACTGCCAGCAGTCTAAGAACAGTAAGTTGGGGGGTAGAGTGTTTGGGGGGGTTCCATGTCCAGGCAGGGACAGCCTCCCATTTGGGAGAGTATTTCCCCCCAGACCAGGCCAGCTAAGGGCCCCACCAGGTCTGCGCTTGAGTTCACCCTTGAACTTGTCCACCCATGTTTACTCTCCCTCTCGCTCAGCTCCTGTTGAGGGGGGGTGGTTGCCCAGGGACATCCTCCTGAGCCTCTCCTGACAGGCAGGTGGGACAAAACCCCTCTGGAGAATTCTATGCATCTTTGAATCTTTATAATAGAGTCCGAAAGAACCAATCCAGAGACAAAGTGCAGCTTGGGGAGCAGGCGAGAGGGAAACAGGAATGTCTTCTCAAGGATTTTTCTCCCTAGACCCCGAGTATTTACATTCAGATTTGCATGTGATTTGCATATAATTTGTGTCTGGCTACAAAGCCTGTCTGTTGTTGAGCTAATGTTTAAGCTGAAGTTGATTTCCAGAATGTCTGTCCCTCCCCCCTCAGTCCTTCCTCGCCCCATCCACCCAGAGGTATAATAGAAATGTCAGCACTTCCAGTGGACAAGGACAGCCCTGGTCACGTGCTTTTTGTGTCAACGAGGCTGCATGTCATGACGCTTTTTATTTGTTGCAGTCTTGTGCGTGGCAATGGAAGCCAGCACAGGCTGGCCCGGGTATTGGCAGCAGTCAGTCCAGAAGTGACCTTGGGGTGACTGGAAAGCGGAGACCAGCCAGGGAAACCCAAAAAATAAAATCCAAGACCGTTGATTAATGAGTCGTTAAGGCTTCCAGACAATGATTTCTGGGTTCTGGATGCACCCAGGGTTGCATCACGAGGACGGCCCGACGAGCGTGGTGAGGACAGTTGTTACCCCCACTTTCCAGATGAGCGAAGTGGGACACACGGAAGGGTCACTCAGCTGCGTTCCTGCAGCTGGGAAAGCATGTAGTCCCAGATTCTGGAACCTGGGGACAGCCCACATGCTGTGTCCAGACCAGAAGACCCTCTGGAAGCCAGGGAGAGGCCAACTTCTCCCAACTTCTTCCCTGCACGCAGTGGGGCTGGACTCTCAGGCCAGGAGACCTTGGGGAGACTGTGTCCAGACTCTGGGGGGTGGGGGTCAGGAGAGGGGAGGAGGCTGCTGGCCCTCACTAGCATGGCAGTCAGAAACCACCCTGTTTATTTATTCTCCACTGACAGAAAGCGCCTTTTAGGGCAAGAACTGGTCTGAGCAGGTTGCCAGCGCAGGAAGGGTCCAGGTGAGGGCTGAGTGGGCTTGTAAGAGGCTGCAGGCTTGCCAGTGGCCAGGGGAGTCCCCGAGCCACCCGGTACAGCCCAATTCCACAACAAGTCCAAGATCCCCCTTCAGGAGGCTGCCCCTCACTGGGGAGCCTGTCCCCAGTCTGGCCCCTGTCCCCTCCATAGGCCCCGGGATGCCCCTCCGCTTCCTTTTGAGCGTGGGGACCAGTCACGAGTTTGTATTTATTTTGCTTATATTTTATTTTGTTTATTGGGATGCTGTGCGCTGCCTAGAATGAAAAGCAGCAGCAGCAGCTGGGCAGTGGAGAGGATCACAGCTGAAAACCTCGCAGGAGTGAAGGGGGGAAAATAATTAATGGAAGATGGTGTGGAGGCTGGCTCAGCACTGGCAGCGGCAGTGTGAGAAACTTTCGTGCCGGGAGTGTTGTCCAGGAGAGAGCCTTGTCATCTGAATTAATTTGCATGACAATAGACCGATCTCCTTATTATGCATAAGGATGCTAATGGGCACCAGCCACAGTGCATTTCCATGGGAAAGGGATCTTCCTTTGAGGGGCCACCTCTTCCTCCGCCCTCCACCCCTCCCCTCCCCTCCCCCCTGCCCTCCCCTGTCTCCTCTCCTCCTTCCTCCTTCTCCCTCCCCTGCTCTCTCCCCGCTGCCCCCTCCTCTCCCTCTGTTTCTCCTTCCTCCTTTCTTCACCCTGGAAAGCCCAGTCCCCAGCCAGCCTAACATCCCCTTGGGCTGATGCTCTGTGGGGAGGACAGGGTGCTCGAGGTGGAAGGAACGCTTTTCAAAACCTCCCCAGACCCACATTTCTCCCTCCCACCTCTTACGAAATGACCGCCAGGGAGGTGTGAGTGTGTCCTATAATTGAAAACAAATGGTCCTCGGTGCTGCCAACCTCCCTGTAATTGGTGAAAGGCGCTGTGGGAGCAAAGAGCTGAGTCCATGGTGGGAGCAGGCTGAGGCCTGCGAGGGCGAGTGGCTCGGGCTGTCTTCAAGGGCCCGGAAGGCCATTCCCGAGCAGCTGGCTCTCAGTGCTGCCATCAGCGGTCCCTTGAAGATGGCTAAAACCTTGGCAAGATGTGGCCCTCTGCAGTCTCGCTTCCCGGACATTCTGGGAGGCCGGAGCGCTGAGGCGGAGTCTG
>NW_004567139.1:6183915-6191915 GCF_000260355.1 Condylura cristata | reverse complement strand
CAGTTCTGTATGAATAAATAAATAAATCTTTAAAAAAATTATTGATGGTATGAAAGGACATGATCTCACATGGGCCCCCCCACCCCCCCGGCCTGGGGGCACAGAGGGCTTTGTGTGTCTGTCTGAAGGACTGTGTAGTTTTCCCCCACCCCATCCCTAGGCTGAAATCCTCACCTCACTGTGACAGTTTGAGGCGATAGGACCTTTGGGAGGTGATGCTATCATTAGGTGGCTCTCTCCTCCATGGGGCCAATCCTCCTCCAAGATGCCCCGGAGAGCTCCCAGCCCCTTTTACCAAGTGATGGAAGAAGGCGGGGAAGGAATCTATGAATCAGATTCAGAATCTGCTTTGACTTTCAGCCCCAAGACCTGTGAGAATTACATTTCTGTGGCTAAGTCCCCAGTCTGCCTCTGTGTTCTAGCAGTCTGACTGGACTGAGACCATCTCAGTCCATCCCAGGGCTGGCTGATGGGATGAGCGAGAGATCAGGACGGCTACCAGCTGGACAGGAGCCCTGCCCTGTCTTGGAACATTACTTCCTGCTGAGTCCCAGTGATTGGAAAATAAAGCGTTCTGTCAGAGTTTCATACCACCCGCATTATCCACTCAGAGCAATGAACAACGACGAAAGGCTTCAGGTTGCAGAGGGAACTGTCTTCTCCATCAAGGCCTGTCCTCCGGGTAGTGGAAGCTCGTGACTTCAATCCAGTACGGTGAAAGTTAGGACAGAGGCGACAGCAGAGTCTAGGAGTACTGAGGGACAGTGAGCTTAGGTGACAGGGTTAGGGAACGAGGAGACAGGTCACCCAGCGTGGATGGCATGGACAGAGGTAGAAAAGGAGCGTCGTGAGAGAAACCACGATAATGTCAGCTGGGTCAGGACTGGAAGGCACACCGACTGTCTGGGATCTGTATTAGTTTCTCCCGCCCCCTGTAATGATATCTTGTGAGCACTAACGGGTCCTGACCCATTCATTCCTCGGATGGCACAAGATCCTGCCCTTGCCATCGCCCCTTGGAGAACCCCGTTAGGGTACCTCTCTTCTGACTCGGGGGATGGGGCCCAGAGGCCACGGGCACCCTTCTGTGGCCCCGGGACCTGAGATACTTAGACTGTGATCCATGCCAGTGTCAACGGTGACTGACAAGCGTGTCTGTTTGGCCACTTTGCTGTTTGTTCCAGAAGGACAAGCGTGCATGTCAATTTCTTCAGGTACAGAGCAGACTGGTAAGGGCCCGAAAAAAAGCATGGAGCATGGTCTGGCTTCTTGTAGAGTTTATTTGCACAACTAGTCCAATAAAGCGATGCGAGTTAAAAAAAATCAGCTATTGTAGTTATGCTGATTGACTTGTCTCCCACAGGGGAACCTATACACAGCTTCAGAGAGTCTAGTTCAAACTGAAGGAATCTCTTGAAGCCTTCCTAGCTAAAGGAGCTTGGACATGAACTTGATTGGCTATTGAGCTGATTTTCCAGCTGACAGGAGTGGGTGAACTGAAGGCTGTCAATAGGAGTCTTAAAAATCTGTCTGACCATGTTAAGAACAGTTTGAAATGTATGATTTGAAATCACTGGGCGGGGGGCGGGGGGCGGTTATAAGGAACTCAGGGGGCCTGACAACTCAGGGTAGTGGGCCTTTGGCAAATGAAGCCCAGCGAGCAGATATCACAGCCTATCACAGAGATGATCAGAAGCAAGCCTGCTCCAGGGTAGCATCCCTGGCAGTCACCTGCTCCTTCCTTCTGGGATACCATCTGCTTCTTCAAAAGCTTGGATAGCCCACTGAGAGTAGGCTGGGGGGCTCTGGGTCACGGGGTGTCTGCTTACATGTTCGGGCAGGGGAACTCTGCCTCACCCTCAGGAATCAGTTTTTGCCTGATGTGGAACTCTAACCTACCCACTCAAAGGTAAGACAGGGAGTCTGGGGTGAGTAGATGAACAATTAGATCTTTTTGTCCTTGCATCATGAGCTCAAATGCAGAATTAACCCTCCGGGAAGGAAGACACCCTGAGTGCGCCCAAGCAGAGGGAAGGTGGCTGGGGAGTGCAGATGGGCTGGCCTGGTGAGGGACAGTGTCTAGTGTCCTCTCTGGGAGGGAGGACACACTGGCAGGCTGCGAGCTGCAGCTTGTCTGCCCTGCTGCTGAGTCACAGGGGATCGTTCCTGGCTTCAGATTGGCCCTCAGCCCACCTGACAAGCAGCGTTTCACTGGCCCCTCTTGTTACCTCCTCACGTGGAGAGGGGGTGGCCTGGGCCCTCCCAGGTGGGGTCCACCAGGAGGCACACACATAGCGGCTGCCAGTTTCCGATGCAGGACACTTGCTGGTGTGGGTGGATCTTTCTCTTCTTTCTCCATGTCGCCAGTGAGTGCCGAATCCCCAGCTCACAGCACCATTTCTACAATGAAGAGAAAACCTTAAACGCTATGGTCATAGACAAACTCGGGCGTGTTTTAGGGGCCCCACAGCCCTCTACATGTAGGCAGGGGGGGAAGACCCCCTCCTTGTTAGAAAGAATGGCAGCAAGAAGGGTCAGAGAGGAAAAGAGCGTTTTATTGCTCGCTCGGGCACACGGCAGAGAGATCCGGCAGGCGTTGCAGGGGGTCAGAACGTCAGGGACTTTTATACTGCTTCTACGGTGGGGCATCTTTCCTTGTTTTGGAGTGATTTGTCTGCTTTCTTCGAGCTCTTTCCTGTCAGGTGGTGTTTTTCCGATTCTTGTCTGTTTCTTCGTCAGGTGGAGGCTCCCAAGTAGTCTGGGTGCAGGCTCCAGATTCTTGTGAGTTTCTTCCTCTGCTGCTGCCAGGCCTCTGCAGGCTAGCACTCCTTACCCAGGGGTGGTCACAGAGCAGAGGAGACGTGGCAATGGCACCAGCCTGGCTTCTAAGGATGCGCCCCCAACCCCCACCAGCACCCCAAGGACTGAGGGGCTCATCTTTCCTCACCAAGCAGGCATCTTCCTCAGCTCACACGCACAAGGTCTTCTTCGCTCATTGAGTGGCTCAGCTCCGCTCCTGTCTCCTCTGGAAGCGCCTCTCACCTCCACGTGTCCTTGAGCGCGGGCCCCAGCGCTCTCTATGCCCGGCATGGTGGCTGGCGCCCGCCTCCCAGCGTGAGGAATGTGAGACCTGGCAGTCCGGGGAAGGCAGACTTGTCTGCGTGACTTGCATCTGGCCTTGCTGGACAGTCACGAAGTCTCCCGCTCTGCCCTTCAGCCAGGGTCAGGCCTGCCTTGGGGTCTCCTGGTTTGCTCAGCGTTTCCAGCTCGCCCCTGTTCTCCCTCACAGGCATTTCCTCTAGTAAAACCCTTGAGTGTTTAAAACTGTCTCAGCATCTGCTTCTCCTGAAGACCCAGGCTCGCCCTTGGGGTTGCTTTGCTTCCTTATTTGTTTGTTTTGTTTTCTTTCCTTCAGGGAAGATCCTTGCTGGCTTCTCCGAAGGAGGAGGAAAATTCCAGGATTCCACCATGGCCGCCCCCTGCGGTCCCAAGAACCTTATCCTGAAGCGCCTGACTCCTTCCTCTAGCGACCGCTGAGCAACTGCCTGCTTGGCAGCGAGAGTGGCGGGTTTCTGGGAGCGGCCAGTGAATGCGCGTTTGCTTCTTTGTGGAGTGAGGGAGACTAGGCATTGTTTACAAGTTCTTGAGTTCAGGCTTCGCTGCCCAGTTCAGTGGGTTCCTTCGCTGTGGGGCTTCACAGCCAGACCCAGGGCTGAACACCAGTACTAGGGGTGCTCAGCTGTGATGTGGGCACTGGCCGGATGTTCCAGGGGCAGGTCAGCTGGTTTGGGAAGCTGCTTCTCTTTCTAAGTGCCCAGGTGCAACCTGCCTGTATCGTTTGCAATTTTTATGCTCTTCCGCACCAATTTGTATAAATATCTCTATTGTGTTAACATAAGTCAATATTTTGAAATGTAGATGTTAGGCTTTTAAAAATATGCAAATGCACACTACAAACCTGAGAAATTGGAGCTCTCTAGGACTCTAGAAGGCAAGATGGGTTTTATTCATTCCTGCAGACAGCTTTTTTAGCATACGACTATGGTCATCTCTGTGTAAGTAAATGTAGCCCCAGCACTGAGCTGGGTTTGATGAGAAGCGCAAAAGCTGATCCATTAGAGACTAGAGACTGTGACTTTCAGGTGACTCTTTTTTTTTTAGATTTATTTATTTATGCACATAAGAACTGGGGTTTAGGCCAGCTGTGTGTGGGTGAAAGGGCTCACCAGAGATTGGGGGCGGGGAACAGAACAGGTGAATTGACTGAAATCCACTGCTGAGGGGGGCAGCCGGGAGACAGAAGAGGTCTACTGCACCCTGTGGGTCACTCCCTGGTGGGGGACAGAACTGTGCTGCAGGGGCTGCTGAGGGCTTCATAGTGTTGCACGTTAACCCCTGCGCCACCAGGGAGGCCTTGACTATTTAGTTTAGAAAGGGAGAAAAATCACATATCCTGGGATTATGCTGCATGTTTCTCGTGGAGTAGAAGAGATCAGGTGTCAGAACACATGTGTCCAATCACTTCAGAGCTGCATTTTGTCTTTTCATCAGTGGCATCTTAGAGTTGATCTAATATAACGACTCCATGACGGTGGCTCAGAGGAAAGAGATTCTTCTAGCTTGGGTGTGAGAACAAAGGTGGGTGAGACCAGGAGAGGTCGACTGTGGAGAGGCAGAGACTTTGGAAGGACAGCAGTGGGAGAGGGGAACTGTGAGGTAGAGAATAACATGAAAAGCATGCGCAGGGAAGCAGGAGGCACTTGAGGCTGGTGAAGCACAGAGGCAGTGAAACGTAGTGGGGAGAGCGGTTGGCAAGGCTGAGGGGAGGGCAAAGCTCAGAAGTAGCTGGGCTTTGTCAGGCGAAGAGGTGAGGGCGGGAGAACAAGGGCAGGTGGGCTGAGAGGTGAATGACTGGGGTGCGCTCCAGAATATTGACTTGCTAGCAGAGTATAAGGTGGGCTGTAAGCAAATCGGTGCCCAGAGAGCTTCGGTGACAGCAGAAGCCAGAGGACAGAGCCAGCGCTTTGAGGGGGCCCTCTGAAGGTGACATGGCGTGACCTCGGCTCCTCCGCTGTCCTTTCAGGGACTATTTTCTTTGCTGCCCCAAGGGGGAAGCATCTTTCAGCCCATTTCTGACGTCTCTTCAGTCTGATGGGGTCATTTCTCTTCGGCTTTCTGGACCTAAGACTTGGCACGATGGTCTTAAGCCATGAGGGCTATCCTTTTTATGGAGAGTCTAAGTAAACACAGAAGCGGGAAACAGAAAGTTCTCGTAAGAAGAAAACCTGTTCTATTTTTTAATAATAGTTTATTTTTACATCATTTTGTGCATTTTTCCGTCTCAGTTGTCATCGCCATGAAAACCTGTTGTTTTAGCGGGAAGGGCTCGCCCTCTCCCCAGAACAGCTTCCCTTAAGCCGCCTGAGGACACCCCCCTCTCCCCAGCCTCCTGTCAGCTCGGGGCTCTGGAGTGGTGATGGGTGGGAGTGGTCACTTCTGGTTCCTGTGCTGGTCCCGAGGGGCTTGCGGGGGGCCTGGAGTGGCGTGTGTGCGCATGCGTGCGTGTGTGTTGCTTTCTGCTGGGAACAGGGCGAGCGGGAAACAGATGGGTCCCCTGAGCTTCGCCTTGGCCTGAAAAATGAAAGGCGGAGAAAATCGTAATAAAAAACGGAAACAGCTGTGGCAGGACAACAGCAGCTTGTGGGGTGGGTCTCAGCCTGAGGGGGTGGCGCTCTGTCAAGATCTGCTCCAAGGCGCTGCCGTAGCACCAGCCCAGCGCCCTCGGCACGGTGCCCACGCCGGAGGTCGGCAGATCACCAGCGCCTGCCCGCATGTTCCCTCTCCCGGTCGTCTGTGGTGAGATGGAGACTGGGTTCTGTGTAACGCCCTGGGGGAGAAGGGGTGTGGACAGCCCCACGCTGCTGGTCAGCAATGCATGCCCTCTGGCCATCCTTCCTTCAAGCTCGTCTAAATGCCACCAACTTTGCTGAAATCTGGCTTTTCCTCCTGAAATCTTGGCACATGAAGTCAACAGCAGGTTAGCACAGCGTTTGCTGACGATTGGCTAGGGTGATGTGCTGAAGCAGCAGAGGGTCACTTAACCGGAATCACTGACTCCCTTTCGGTGGCCACTGGACTCTTCCTCCAGAGGGACTTTGGGGCTGAGCAGCTCTGAGCATCAAGAGTGGAAAGTTAGCAATTTGGGGGGAAAAGTAGATATTATATCAGAACAGACAGAGTTTCTGGGAAAGCGAAGACTTTGCCACCCCTTATCCAGCCCACACCATCAATAATAAATGATAATTATAATTTCAGTGAAATTGTTCAAGTTGTAATGATTGCCATGGGGGTTGCTACTCAGATGGAAAACAGCTCTATGAGTCACGATATTGATTCCCCTCCAACCCAGGTAATAAATGGGTTTATTAGTTGGTCTTTTTTTCCCCTTTAATTTCTATTAAAATTGAACACATTCAGGTGAGTCTTTGAGAAGCTAGCTTATATTTAACCCAGGAACAGAACTCTTGAAAATGTATTAAAATTACTACTTTGGGCCTCTTTGGTGGTGCAAGAGGTTAAGTCTCAGACTATAAAGTGATTGCCAGCCACTGCGACATGAGTTCAATCCCCGGCCAGGAAGCTGACCCACATGGATCTCTCCTGTCTCCCCGCTGCTCCCCTCAGCAGTGTATTTCAGTAGATCCACCTGTTCTGCTCCCCCCTCTGTCTCTGGCGAGTCTTCTCACACCCCCACTTCTGGCCTATACCCCAGTTCTTGTGTGCACAAATAAATAAATAAATAAATATTTAAAAAAATAAAATGAAATTACTAGTGTGATTCTCTCCTGATGAAGTGTGGGGCCCCTCTCCTTGTTTTATCTCTGTGACACTAGCTTCAAGCGTTGAGTGTGTCCAGGGATAGATCACGAGAGCCCCACGTGGCCCTGATGACCAGCACTTCTTGAACTATGTGGCTAACAGGCCAGAGCAAGACGGCTCTGTCCACATGTGGTGGCCTCAGGAGGTATTTGACTAATGGCCCTGGGTGCTGGCCCCGGCTGGACAGCTGAATTTCATTTGGCCTCCCGTCCACCCATCGGCTCTTGCTCATGGTCGGTTTCTGATACTCTGTTGTCTCAAGTTACTTCCTGCCATCTCCACTTTGCCGTCTGGCATGAGTTGTACGTTTGGTTTCACAGTTTGCCACCGACCTGCTGGCTGAATGAAAGTGCCGGATAACACAGATGGAAATTAGAAGCAAAAAGTTAGAGGGGGGAGTGGTGGGAAGCGGAGATCCAGAAGCAGAGGCATTGGGGAAACTTAAAAATGCCATATCTCCTACTTCTTCTTCTTCTTCTTCCCCCCCCCCCCAAATTCCAGAAACAGCTGCAGGTGGAGAAAGGATGGATTTCAAGAATTCTCCATGGAGGCAGGGGTTCAGACAGAGGCCAGCTGGGTGATGAAATCAACTCAGAGGTCAGATGCATACTCATGTTCGATGGAGGCCTCAGAAATTTCAGGGGCTTTCACAAAAGGCTTGCAGAGAGGAAGATCTATTGACTTGGGGAGACAGGGACTAACACATGAACCATTCTGGGGTCCAGGGACCGCCAGGGTAAGGGGAAAGAAGGTTCTAGGTTGCCTGCTTTGGGGACCTCTACAAGAAAAGCATTTCTTTTTCTTTTCTTTCTTTTTTTTTCTTTCTGAATTTATAGAAAGAACACTCAGGAGCAAATCTTACCTGTTCTAAGGTTGTTAAGCTATAAAGTGGAAACACCTTGCAAATGAGGCCTCTGGAAGGTCCTTTACCAGCTTAGATATGAGTGGCTCATACAGGTGTAGGGCAATTTGAATAAACACCACCTGGAAGTTCAGGTGTTTATTTGGACTTGAACTTTTCTCTCCATTATCCTTTCACTTTCTCCACTGCCCAACTTCTGCCTCTAGCCAAGTTGTTTCCCATGTTGCACTCAGGACAATCCAAATCTGTCTCCAGCTGG
>NW_004567139.1:6174425-6183530 GCF_000260355.1 Condylura cristata | reverse complement strand
AAAAAAAAAAGTCATGAGAAGACTGGATCTCCACACTTTCCCCCTCCAAAGACAGGAAATCATCATCTTGTTCCAAAAGGGTGTGGGAGGTAGTGGGGTGTGATGTTTCTTGAATTCTGTAACACAGAGAACCTATGAGGGAATTGCTTAGCACCAGGAGAAAGAGGAAATGCAAATTTAAAGCAGGAGAAACTATTTCACAAATCACCCTTCCCCCCCCTCCCCCCCCCCCACATTAAGCTCTGACAATAAATGTTGATACTGGTACAGAGGAATTGAAATTCTCCTATAATGGTTCATGCCCTATGCCCTTTGGAAACCAGCTTGGAGATTTTTTACAAAGTTGAGCATTTATTTTCTGACTTAGTCACAAGATTTCTAGATCTTGGCCCAAGAGAGATTTGTATCAACTTTTTTCCCTGGTAGTTTCAAACTAGACACAATCTAAATGTCCGACACAATCTAAATGTCCGTCAGCAGCAAGGTGGATGAAAGCATTGCTGAATATTTATCCCCATGCCATATTACTGAGTAACAGAAGAGACCAAACTACAGTTATGTGCCATCACATTGAAGAATTTCATAGAAATGAAGTTGAGCAAAAGAAGCCAGATATAAATGGTTATATATTGTATCATTCTCTCTATTTATGAATTTTTTAAAAAGATTTATTTATTTAATTCATACAGAACTGGGGTACAGGCCAGAGATGCGGAGGGTGAGAGAATTCACCAGGGACAGAGTGGGGAGCAGAACAGGCAGATCGAGGAAGCACACTGCTGAGGGGAGCAGCGGGCGGTTCAGGAGAGGTCTGCCGCGCCCTGTGGAGCTCCAGTCCTGGGCAGGCGGGGATCGAACTCATACGGAATTGGCTTAAGCTTCTTAGTGCAGTGCTTTAACCCACTGCGCCACCAGGGAGGGCCCAGATATATGAATTTATCAAACATTACAAGTTATACATTTAAGACCTATGTATTTAATAGTATCTTAATAACATAAAGCAGGAATAGAGTCGGAAAAGCAAAAGGAAATCGGTGGTGGTGGTCTCTTGGGGCGTTGTTGCCTACGTGGAATACTGGTCTGTCTTCCCTGGAGAGGTAGGTAGTTTACCCATTAAGTTTAGCAAATGGGACTTTGAAAGATGTTTCGGAAACTGTGGACTGCGTTCTTAGAGCGGTCTGCCAACGCGGAGAGCCGGTTCCGACTCAATCTAGGCAACTTGGGTGAGATGTGAATTGATGGTGGATTCTCTTAGATAAGGGGTGCATTTCCATGAACCCACGGTGGCACAGCTGGGATTGTGTCTAGTAGAGTCACCTGCAGGGGAAGGAGACAGCAGAAAACGGCCAGGGTTGCTCTGGGCATGCTCAGCAGTGTGCTGCCGACTTCCCCGTTCAGAAGCCCTCTGTGCCGGCCCTCCCTGGTGGCGCAGCGGGTTAAAGCACAGCACTGAGAATCTAGAGCCACCTCCGCATGAGTTCGATCCCCGCCTGCCCCGGAGGTGACCCCATGGCGTGGCAGACCTCTCCTGACCCGCCCGCTGCTCCCCTCAGCAGTGTGCTTCGTCCATCTGCCTGTTCTGCTCCCCACTCTGTCCCTGGTGAATTCTCTCACCCTCCGCATCTCTGGCCTGTACCCCAGTTCTGTATGAATAAATAAATAAATCTTAAAAAAAAAAAAAAAGAAGGAGCCCTCTGTGCCTTTATCCTCTGCATTCCATGCCCACCCCCACTCAACACTTCACACTATTATTGGTTTAATTGCTTTTCTTCCATCCCTCTTGTGAGCACCTTGTATCATCATTTTAGAGTCTTCAACCCCAGGGCAGAGTGAGCCTAAGTTATGTGAATGACAGCTCTGACAGTAAGAAGGCAGTCCGGGGAGTTGGGGCTTGGAAAGAGAAAGGGTAAGAGAAAGAGTCAAGGTCACAGAAATGGGCAAGGGCTACATGGTGTAGGGAAGGGGTCAGCAAGTCTCTTCTGTACAGGGCCAGCTCGTGGATATTTTAGGACCCACAGGCCAGGATCTCTGTTGCAGCTACTCAATTTTGCCATCACAAGAGAAAAGCAACGGACAAGATGTTACATGAAAGGGTATGAGCGTGTTCCAATAAAACTTTATTTGCAACCGTAGATGGCGGAGCAGATGCCACCCATGACTCTGATTTGTAAACCCTGAGCGCAAGGCACAAGGTCCTAGAGACGCAGTTTGGGCTTCATTTCGAGTGAGTAAGTAGCCACTGGAAGACTGAACAGGGGTCTGATCTGGCTTTAAAGAGTTTTCCAATAACATTATTTGCAGAAGAACTTACTCTTCTATTACTAACATAATGAATTCTAGTTTAAATTCTTTCTTGAAAACTGAGGACTCATGGGGTGGGGAGGCAGTCAGAAGGCTGAGTCGATGGTAGTTTTCTATACCATTTACTAGTTATGTAGCCTTAGGTTAATTGCTTAATCTCTTTGAGTCTCAGTTTCCTTTTTAATTCAACTGTAATAATAACAACACCTGTCTCTAAGGATTATTAAGTGGATTAAAAGAGAGCATGTATATAAAACATCTGTCACGGTGCCTGGCAGGGTAAGGCTCAGTGATGTAAATTCCTTTTCCTCTTTTTCCTTCCATTGAGCTTGTATATGTCCTGCTCTAGTCAAAACCGCAGTAAATATAAAATTTGATAATCATGTTCCAAAAATCAATTGCATAATTACAGGATAGGTGAGACATTTCTCATCATTGCATCACTAGGTGACCTGGCTACTGAAGTAGTATCCAATTCTGGTGGAAATTAGCAGCAGCACAAGTTAGGATTACAAAAAGGTTGAATCTATTAGTCAAACCACATTTGCTGTCCTGGAAATAATCCTGGGCGTGTTAATTTGAGAGGAATGTTCATGAGTGAAGATGATTCAAAGGAGAATGACAAGATGTGGAAGAATTTGGGAACTGCCTCTAGAAAATGTTTAGTGTAGGAAAAAGAAAACTTGAAAACTGTACAAGTAGTTGAGGCATTGTCAGGGCTGGGGCGGATGAAACTCCCGCCATATTGGTATAGAGCTCCCAGGGGCTGCGGAGATGAGATTTTTTTTCACAGAGCTCTCCAGCACAGAAGTAAGGCCTCAGTCAACACAAGCATTCTGGAAGAGATTGAGCAGTATTCCGTAGCTGAGAGATTGTATGAAGAATTTTTGCAATGAGGGTCCAGGTTCTGAGCATACTTTCTTAATTCTGTAAATCACAGCATTGCTTGGACAGACCCTTTTGGATACCAGGGCTTGTATCCTTTCCTGGAGGTCTCTGTAGGTAGGTTACAATGAGACATGTGAACCCATAGGTCAGCAATAGGTAGAGAGACTAGACCCTCTCTGGTGGTGCAAGGGGTTAAAGCACAGCACTGTGAAGCTGTCTGCAGCCACTGCAGCGTGAGTTAAATTCCAGGCCAGGCAGTGACCCACCTGGCGCGGCTGACCTCTCCTCACTTCCCGCTGCTCCCATCAGCAGTGTACTTTGTCCATCTGCCTGTTCTGCTCCCCACTCACTGCCCCTGCACCTCTGGCCTGTACCCTGGTTCTGTATGCATAAATAAATAAATCTTAAAAAAAAAAAGAGGCAGTGAAACGAACAGGGCTATTGTGAGACTAGTGGGAATGTCCTGGGGTGTGTCAGTGGTGCAAGACCAGAGTATGTGGTCTTTGCTTAAATTGTATCACCGTACATTTAATGTCACTAGAAAATGAACAGAGATGAAGAAAGAAAAAAGGACCTCTGAAAGCTTTTCCCTGAAGTGTCCCCAGACTCACAGTCACACCCTGTGTGCCTGCCATCCTAACAAGGCCACGCCACGCCACGTCTCACCTGGACTCTTCCTCAGCTTCTGCCTGCCCTGACCCCCTCTTTTTCTTCAGTGCATGGGACAGGAACAAAACAATACCAGGGAGTGCTGCTTGCAATGTCTGTCCTTTGTCCCTTAGACTTTAAGCCCCATTAGGGACTGCACCTGTCTGTTGCCTGCTGAATCACGACCTACTGGAGAAGCCCCGTCCTTGTTTACGGAGACAATGAGGACCAGATCTGCTCCTGAAGTGGGATGTGGCTGCATGAAATCACGGTCACTGGTGGGCCTGAAGTTCCCAGGAGTGACTTAGCTGCTGCTTCTAGAAAGCCTGCTACTCGTCCAGCGCGAAGCCTGGTGGTTTTAAGCGAGTTCCAATGTGACTCATGCTGTATGTGGTCTGAAAAGATCTGTTCTTCAGATTTCCAGAGCAAAAGAGTTCTGGTCTGTGAATGATGGGTGAGGAATTCCCAGTCCCTGCTGACAAGTGACCCTGAGAAAATGCAGTGGAGAGGGGGAAGGGTCAGGGGAGGGAGGGAGAGTGGGAGGGAGTCGCAGGAATGAGGAGGGACTGGTAAGAAGCTCACCTGGGGCTGTACTTCACCATCCTCTGGTATGTTCCAGATAGACTGTCATTTGGGTAAAAAGATAAAAGTCTTGCAGAGGAATGGAAGCATGCGAAGGACGGGTGGCGGGTGATGGTAGAGATGCCCAGTAATGGTGGCATCACCTGGGACCACGGCCACGAAAGGTGGTTATTTATTTAGTGCAGACTCCCAGGCTGGAGAATTGAAAACAGAAGGGAAATC
Organism: Condylura cristata; assembly: GCF_000260355.1. Lineage (NCBI taxonomy): Eukaryota > Metazoa > Chordata > Mammalia > Eulipotyphla > Talpidae > Condylura > Condylura cristata. Next base: position 6,178,889 of record NW_004567139.1, on the reverse strand, counting down.
ACCTGGAGCTCATGGTTTGTTATCTGTGGCCCATGGCAGTGTAGGTCTTATGGGGCCTGAACCCTAAAATATTTGGGGGGATCTGACTTTTTAATAGGAGATTAAATACAGAATTTTAAAAGGAGTCTGCAAGAGACACAACATGGTGGATTTAAGGTTCTCTCGCTTCATGGTGCTCCCATCTCTGGGAATGCCAAAGTTCCTCAGTTAATAGCATTTGAAAAGCGCCACGGTGGAAATGAAAAAAAAAAAAAAAAAAAAAAAGTCCGTTTTGGAAACCACAGGGAGGGATGGGAGCTCCCAGGAAGCCCCAAGTCCAGCCGTGAGCATTGCTCAGAAGGCTGCTTCTGCACCCCTTTTGAGTTCCCCTTTGTTAAGAAAAATCGCTTTTCTGTTGAAATGGCTAAAAAAGAGTTTGCTTTGAGTGCTAATAAACAAATAACCCTGCGTGTAACATAAGCCGCTTCCAGGCTTTCTAGGTTCCTCTGAATGTTGTTGTCAGGGCGATAAGCTGTGTGTTTTTGGATTTAGAATAAAAATTCTTCTAAAATATTTTATAATCTGGTGATCCTGGGTGGGTGAGGGTGAGTGGAATTCGGAGGGCTTTGCGCTGCACCCCTTTTCTCTCGCATTTTCCTGTGTTTCAGAACCAACGGGGTTTATGAGGATGCCTCTTCCTTTAATTGCAGTGTGATCACGTCCTGCTGAGCCCAGGAGGCCAGCATCACGGAAGGACAGACTGCTTCCCGCTGAAATCTGCTCTAAAAACAGCCCTGTCACGGGAATAGGGCTTATTAAAAAGTCTTAATAAAAGGGGGAGACTGAGGCACAATAACATAAGCCCAAGGTCAGCTAGCAAGTTGATGTTGAAACAGAACACTCTGGCGCTAGCAAAGTCTGCCAGAGATCACAGATGGAAGAAAAGAGTATGATTCTAGGGTGGGAAAGAGGTGCGTGACCCAACGGGAAGCTTTGATGTTAACAAAGGCATTAGGCCAGATGAAGGTGACCAGGAATTAGTGAACACTGCAGAGACACAGAGACATCTCAGGAAGACCGAGTGAGTGCTGGCCAGGGGGAAAAAAAAAACAACAACTGAGAGCTTTTGCTAAAAAGGGGGACAACCTCTGGGCCTGAGGGAACAGGAGGTGTGGCAGAGCAGAAGCTGCCTCAGCCTGGGGGCGGGGAGGGATTTGCGCTGTACCCACCGATCACAGGCCCTCAATCAATGTTTGTTGAAGGAATTTGCAAAGGAGGCCAGTACTAATGTGGCCTCGATTTGATAACTACCATTTTCCTGGCTGCCGTGATCCTGTGTGGGACACAGGCCAGGACTCCAATAAGCAAAAACAGACAATGGGAGGAACGCAGGAGCCCGCGGGAGGGCAAGTCTGCCAGGAGCATAGACCAGGGCTAGTAAAAGCAGCCTGAGGTGGGAGAGCAAACTTGCCCCCCACAACACCCCCACCATCAGCTGGATTGGGGGGTGGGTGTCCGGCGGGAGTGATTTCAACTGTTTCATGAAAAATGACCTGAACGCTTCTCTGATCCTGGAAACTCCCCATCTAACCCTGGCCAAGGAAAACAGGATTAGGTCTTATTACTTCTGCAAGGGCTTTGCATCTCCACAGAATGAGTTAACCTGCAGGGCAGAGAGGTAATCTCATTCCATTGTCCCAGCAGATAAACCAGAAAGTCCTGAATCACTTAATGGGTTAATAGGACAGTTTTTTTTTTTTTGAGGGGGGGTGGGGGAGGCTGCGGGATTTTGACTTCCTTTGCCTTTTAGACAGACACCCCACTTCCTTGCATTCGCTCTGTCAAATGCAGAGAGCAGCTCACCTCCTCTGGCAATTTTCCTCCAGACCAGTTACAGGTTCCAGGTGTGATATTTCCCTGTAACTTTCACAAGGGACCAGCTCGTCCCAATCGCAATGGACAGTTGCCCCAGTGACCACTGAGACCTGCCATCCTCTGTGTCACCTCATGGGGTGGCACTCAAGACTTTCACCTTTGATGGGGGTGGGGGTGGGTGCGTCTGTTTGTCTCTCCCCGTAAGCATGTATGTTAGGTTCGTCCAAAGTGTCCATAAAAACCACCTGTTCTCTGCAGGAATTCCTTGACCATCCTTTTAAGAGAATGAGCAGAGATGAATAAGACCAGAGGGCCTGTTTTCTTTTTAATGCAATGTATATTTATTGTAAACAATAATATACAAAAAAAAAAGAGAGAGAAAAGGAAAAGGTAAGTTTCACAGAGAGAACAAAAGGTCTGGGGTCAGGGAATAAGCAAAACAAACAAAACACAAACACAAACCGAACCTTACTTAAAGACAAAATATGATTTAAATGCCAGGGTTCTTAAGTTACAGAAATATTTTTTTAAAAAAGATCTGCTTTTATACAGAAATCGAAAGATGCCATATTATGAGTGCTTTAAGATTTTATTCTACTGACTTCTAAAAACTGTTAATATATCTTTTTTTAAATAAAAAAAAGTTTGCTGTCTTTTTTAAAAAGCAATCCCCAAACTGTCCAGCCACAGCAGTAATGAAGAGTGAAGGTCTGTCAGTGGGCCGAGTCCCTCCCCCTTCTTCCCTCTCTCCAAGAGAACATGCAGGGGGCTTTGGCTTCCACATATGTCACAGCTCACACACCATGGAGGCAGCCCAAAGATCTGTGGCAGAAAACACTAAATGACTCAGTGATACACTACATTTGCAACCTCTCATTTGTACAAAAAGAGAAACAAGTTTCCAGTTTGTTTTCAACAACAACAAAAAAAAAAACAACAAAGAAAAAGAAGGACAGACATAGGCATTTATACAAATCTGGGACAAGGCATCCGAAGAAACTTGCTTTTAATAATAAAAAAAGATTAAAGAGATAAATAAAAAAAAACTGGTTACAGTTAAGAACATAATTTAACAACAGATGACCATACCCTTTGAGGAAGTCTCCAACAACCTATTTTAAAGAAGGTAAATTAAAAAAAAAAAAGAGGAAGATTTTTTTAATTAAAACCTCTCCTTACAAAATAAATAATTTTAGCACATGGGCTGTCTTGAAGGTTAACTGCTGGTGTACTGAGAGGCACGGGTGACTTAGAGCCAGCCCCAGCTTCTGCAGGCCTCGTGGCAGGCGACAGGGGCCGTGGGCTGGGGCTTTTGGCTACTGCGACATTTCCCCAACCGATTTTGTCTCCTTTGCTTGCTTTCTGCTTAAGGTTGCAGCAAGGGAGCAAACGCAAGAGAATATGGGCTCAAAAGAGAACGCAAGGTCTTGCCAGCGGCGGGCTTTAAGGCTCAAGGTGGTCTGCTCTTGTTTAAAAAAATATATATGATAAAGCTTACCAAATGCTTCTCTAGACTGTGTTTACTTCCTTTTTTTTTTTATTTTCTGCAAGATAAGGCCTCTTTTTCTTTCTAAGGCAGCTCCTCCTTGAATCAGAAAGCTTGAGGAATCGAGCAAAGCTAACCCCCCCCCAACCGATCTCCTAACACAAATCTGTGTTTTTTTCCCGTTAACAACACACACACTTTTTTTTTCTTTTGTAAGAGAAAGCAAATCTGTACAAAAATACTCTGGTTGCAAGGACAGCTAGCATACACTGTTCAACTAAGTAGTTCAGCTGTTGGAAAAATAAGAGCATTTAATTTTTTATCTAAAAATATGTATAAATCCCCTCAAAATGGTAATGAATCATACACAGTACATACTAAAAATATTTAAAATAGAGAATATTCCTCACAGAGGACTTTTTTCTTTAATTACTGCTAAAAAATAATTAAAGTCCAAACAGGCAGAGAGATTGAGCAATTTTCCATGGTCCTCCATGTGCCTCGCAGAAGGTTTCAGTCCAGTTTCTCGGGATTCGCTGGTCCTTCTCGCCAGGTGGCCTGGCCACCGCTTTGCAACAAGGTGGTGGTGTGGTGGGTGACGGCGAATGTCCGGTGGGGCAGGCCTCGCCTCCAGCGTCCGTGGCTTTCAAGAGTGCTCAAAACAATGTTCAAGGGAAACTCTGGTGGGCGATTTCTTGGGTTCTCTTAACGCTCTCCGCAGCCTCAGGCCCGTGGAAGGTCGCCTCAAGGTCGGGTGAGCTGTGTGTAGACCGGCTGTTCCCAGTGCTGGGGGCTGTGGGTCTGCGGGATGGAGGGCACCCCGGAGGTGTCGGCGATGGGGGTGTACATGGGCCGCTGCGCCGGGTTCATGTAGGTGAAGGTGGAGTAGAGGCCGGAGCCCTGGCCGGCAGCGTGGCTGTAGTAGGAGCTGGAGTTCTGGTGCTCGGTGTACTCGTACTGGGAGCGGGTGATGGGCGGGTAGGAGGGGCTGTAGTGGGGGAGGCTGAAGGGGCTGTAGGCGATCTGCTGCGGCGACTGCTGCTGCTGCTCGCTGTAGTGGCTGGGGCTCAGCTGCTCCGTCTTGATGTGCGTTCGCTGGGCCTGGGGCTCGCTGCCCAGCGTGG